>NC_048222.1:92095704-92115026 GCF_002007445.2 Ailuropoda melanoleuca | reverse complement strand
ATATATGTATGTAGGTATGTATGTATGTATGTTTGTATGTATTTATTTTTATTTAAAGATTTTATTTATTTGTTTATTTATTTATTTATTTATTTGACAAAGAGAAAGAGAGCACAAGCAGGGGGAGAAGCAGGCAGAGGGAGAGGAAGAAGCAGGCTCCCTAATGAGTAAGGAGCTTGATGCAGGGCTCGATCCCAGGACCCTGGGATCATGACCTGAGCCGAAGGCAGATGCCTAACTGACTGAGCCACCCAGGCACCCCATCTCTGCCCATTTTTAAAATCAGAGTATTTATTTTTGTTGTTGTTGTTGTTGAGTTGTATCAGTTTCTTACATATTTTGGATAATAACCCCTTATAGGATATAAGGTTTACAAATATCTTCTCCCATTCAGTAGGTTGCATTTTTGTTTTGATAATGGATTTCCTGTGCTGTACAGAAGCTTTTTAGTTTGCTGTAGTCCCATTTGCTTATTTTTGCATTTGTTTTCCTTGCCTCTGGAGTCAGATCCACAAAGTTGTTGCTAAGACTGATATCAAGGAGCTTACAGCCTATGTTTTCTTCTAGGAATTTTATGGTTTCAGGTATTACATTCAAGTCTTTAATTTATTTTTTTTATTTTAATTTCTTAAGTATTTAATTTTAATGTGTGGTATAGAGTAGTGATCTGGTTTCATCCTTTTGCATGTGGCTGTCCAGTTTTCCAATTGCCATTATTGAAAAGACTGTCCTTTCTCTGTTGTATGTTCTTGGCTCCTTTGTCATATATTAATTGTCCATGTATGTGTGGGTTTATTTCTTGGTTCTCAATTCTGTTCCATTGATCNCTATTTTTTTATTTTAATTTCTTAAGTATTTAATTTTAATGTGTGGTATAGAGTAGTGATCTAGTTTCATCCTTTTGCATGTGGCTGTCCAGTTTTCCAATTGCCATTATTGAAAAGACTGTCCTTTCTCTGTTGNTTATTTTTTTTATTTTAATTTCTTAAGTATTTAATTTTAATGTGTGGTATAGAGTAGTGATCTGGTTTCATCCTTTTGCATGTGGCTGTCCAGTTTTCCAATTGCCATTATTGAAAAGACTGTCCTTTCTCTGTTGTATGTTCTTGGCTCCTTTGTCATATATTAATTGTCCATGTATGTGTGGGTTTATTTCTTGGTTCTCAATTCTGTTCCATTGATCTGTGTGTGTGTTTTTATACCAGTACCACAATGTTTTGATCACTATAGCTTTGAAGTATAGTTTGAAATAAGGGAGATTGATGCCTCTAGCTTTGTTCTTCTTTCTCAAGATTGCTTTGGCTATTCAGGATCTTTTGTAGTTCCATACAAATTTTAGAATTTGTTCTAGTTCTTTAAAGGATAACATTGAAATTTTGACAGGTATTGCATTGAATCTGTAAATTGACCTAGGTAATATGGACATTTTAAGAATATAAATTCTTCTAATTCATGAACACAGAATACCTTCCCATTTATTTGTATCTTTTTCAGTCTCTTTCATTGGTGTCTTATAATTTTCAGGGTACAGGTCTTTCATAGTTGAGTATGATGTTAGCTATAGGATTTTAATATATGGCCTTTATTTTGTTGAGGTATATTCCCTCTATACCTACTTTGTTGTGAGTTTTCATCATGAATGGATGTTGACTTTGTCAAATGCTTTATCTGCATCTATTGAGACCAGGGATTGTTTTATCTTTTATTTTGTTGATGTGATGTATTATGTTGATTGATTTGCAGATGTTGAACCATCCTTGCATCCCTGGAATAAATCCCACCTGCTTGTGGTATATAATCCTTTTAATGTATGGTTGGATTCAGTTTGCTAATATTCTATTGAGGATTTTCTCATGTATATTCATCAGGTATATTGGCCTGTAATTTTCCTTTTTTGTTGCATCCTTATATGGTTTTGGTATCAGGATAATGCTGGCCATGTAAAATGGGTTTGTAAGCTTTTACTTCTCTTTAATTTTTTTTTGGAAGAGTTTGAGAAAGATAGGTATTAACTATTCTTTAAATATTTGGTAGAATTCAACTGGGAAGTAACTTTTTTCTGAATATGCACCCCACCCCCTGCAAGGGAAACAAAAACAAAAATAAGCAAATGGGACTACAGCAAACTAAAAAGGTTTGCATAACAAAGGAAACCATCAACAAAATGAAAAGGCAACCTAATGAATGGGAGAAGATATTCTCAAATGATATATACAATGAGGGGTTAACATTCAAATTATATGGAAAACTCCTACAACTCAACATCAAAAAACCAAATAGTCCAATTAAAACATGGGCAGAGGACCTGAATAGACAACTTTCCAAAGAAGACATACAGATGGCCAACAGGCACATGGAAAGATGCTCAACATCACTAACCATCAGGGAAATGCAAATCAAAACCACAATGAGATATCACCTTACATATGTCAGAATGGCCATTATTACAAAAAAGAGGGGCACTTGGGTAGCTCAGCCGGTTAAGCATCTGACTCTTGATTTCAGCTCAGGTCCTGATCTCAGGGTCCTGGGATTGAGCCCTGTGTCAGGCTCCATGCTTAGTGAGGAGTCTGAGGATTTCTCTCCTTCTCCCTCTGCCACTCCCCCTGCTCATGCTCTCTCTCTCTCTAAAATAAATAAATAAATCTTTAGAAAAGAAGAGAAAAGAAATAACAAGTGTTGGAGGACGTGGAGAAAAAGGAACCCTCATACGCTGGTGTAGCCACCATGGAAAGCACTATAAAAATTCCTCAACACATTAAAAACAGAACTACCATACAATCCAGCAATGTTGCTTCTAGGTATTTATCTGAAGACAATGGAAACACTAATTCAAACTGACATATGCACACTTATGTTTATAGCAGCATTATTTGCAAGAGCTAAGATATAGAAACAACCTAAGTATCCACCAATAGATTAATGGATAAAGAGGATGTGGGGTGTGTGTCTGTGTGTGTGCACAATGGAATATTACTCAGCCACAAAAAAGAATGAAATCTTGCCATTTGCAACAACATGACTGGACCTTGAAGGTATAATGCTAAGTGAAATAAGTCAGACAAATACTGTATGATCTCACTTATTCATGGAATCTGAAAAACAAACAAACCAGCGTGGAAATAGACTCATAAATATAGAGAATAAACTGGTGGTTGCCAGAGACAGGGAAAGGGGGGGAAAGATGAAATAGGTGAAGGAAATTAAGAGGTACAATCTCCCAGTTATGAAATAAATAAGACAAGGGATGTACAAGGGTACAGCATAGATCAAAATCAATAATATTGCAAAAACTTTTTGTGGCAACAGATGGCAACTAGACTTACTGTGGTGACCATTTCATAATGTATATAAATATTTAATCACTATGTTGTATACCTGATACTAATACAATATTGCATGTCAATTATTCTTCAATAAAAAATCCCAGCATACTACGTGAAGTCATCCAGAATAAAAGGTAAATGAATAGGCAAAAGAATGAATGATCTAGAGAATTCCATGGGTGTCATTCATTTCAGGGTTTTATGGAGCCCCAGAATGTGTGCTAAGCAGGGTGATGCTTGGATCTGTGGGAAATCACCACACACTGAACTAGGTGTTACTTCTCTTCTATCTCCTACTGAATCCACTTTTCTTTTTCTTTTTGTTAAAAGATTGATTGATTTGACAGAGAGAGAGCACAAGCAGGGGGAGCAGCAGGCAGACAGAAAGGAGGAAGCAGGCTCCCGGCTGAGCAGGGACCCTGATGTGAGGCTCAATCCCAAGACTCCAAGATCATGACCTAAGCTGAAGGCAGACGCTTAACCGACTGAGCCACCAAGATGCCCCCTGAATCCATTTTTCTTCTCATTGCTGAGAGACAACTTTTCTCAGATGAGAAGAATTAGGAAGGCAAAGATATGCCAGCACCCCCAAATACCAACTCCTTTTCTCCCCATAAAATAGGGCGCTAAACGCAGCACCTGGACGTCTGTCCAAGGATCATACGCAGCTGCTAAAACCTGTGGGGTTCATCTGACCCGACTTCCTGGAAGTGCCCTCCAGGGGTTCGCGGACACACCCAGGGCTTTGTTAAATATTTTATTAAAAAAGAATGCTTCTGTGTGATTCAGTCACCTTAAAAGTTGTTTAATTTGATATCTACCTAGACTCGAATCTCTTTTCTGTACTAGATAGCCACGAGAAAAAGCTTCGAGCTGAGACCACGAGGGAGCCAACTCACCGTTCAGCTGTAGCTCCCTTGCCAGCGGGCGACACTATTTTGTTGGAAGGCAGGAAGCCTGAGCAACGGACAGAGGAGCCATGTTGACCTTAGCTTGGAGTCAGACTCGGGCTGTTTCCCTGGGATCTTGGACAGGTTGCTGGAGTGTCTGTTTCCTTGTCTGTAAAATGGCGGTATTAATGCTTGCCTTCCAAGGTTTTAAGGATTAAACACATTTAGCTCAGGTTAGGGGAAAAAAAAAAAAAGCAAATTGCCCAACACAAAATAGGAACAACAGCAACAAAAAGCTGAAAATTAAAGAAGACAACTGAGCCTTGATTTTCTGAATTAATTGACTAATATTTTTCAAATGAACTATCAGGGAAATGGACAATTTGGAACTAATACTTAGCATTTCCATTGGAAGCTATTATTTTCCCCTATTTATACCAATGGACATACACAGCTTTAACAAATATCTTTCTATTAAATGTGGAGGGTAGATATATTCAATAAATTAAACTGAATTGATAGAAATACCAAATGCATATTT
This sequence comes from Ailuropoda melanoleuca, assembly GCF_002007445.2. Taxonomy (NCBI): domain Eukaryota; kingdom Metazoa; phylum Chordata; class Mammalia; order Carnivora; family Ursidae; genus Ailuropoda; species Ailuropoda melanoleuca. The sequence continues at coordinate 92,110,269 of NC_048222.1, read as the reverse complement.
AAACTTCAAATAGTTATTAGTTCACTCTAACTTAGCAGATTTATTAAGAACAAAAACTTAAAAATTTTGTTTTCAACTCGATTGGAAGTTTTACATGAAAATTATATTTATCAGCCATTTTATCAGTTTTTCTTATTTTTGTCCAAATGAATCATGTTCTATTTTGCATCTCTTACAAGACCTCTAAAATGAAGTGATTTCCCTGCTGTGAGGAATGCTATGCTGGATTGAAAACGTAAAATCATTCTGGAACTAGATAGTCCAGGTGGCTATTCCCCCAGACAATTTTGTTTACAAAGCAAATGATCTTCTTGAGTCTTGCAGTTTATTTTTATCATGTAGTCCGAGAATAGTCTACAGCCATCCCTTAGTTTATATATTAGCAATAATTTCTTTTTTAAAAAAGATTTTATTTATTTATTTGAGAGCAAGAGAGCATGTGCACAGGTGGGGAGAGGGGCAGAGGGAGAAGCAGGCTCCCTGCAGAGCAAGGAGCCCAATGCAGGACTTGATCCCAGCACCCTGAGATCACGACCTGAGCCGAAGGCAGACGCTTAACTGACTGAGCCACCCAGGTGTCCCTTAGCAAGAATTTCTTACGCGAGACTATGAGAACTGAGTAAAGAATGGGTTTCTAAAGTACTAATTCAGTGTAGTGAGGACAAGTCACAAGATGGCAAAATACTCCGAGACGTCACTATTCTGAGCCTTCTGCTAAAAAATACTCCCTTTTCACATGGCAGCACGCCAGCTCTGCTGCTTTAATTGTTTACAGTCTGAAGAGTCCCAGACTGAGAACTTGGCGATGATTCCCATCCAATTGGCCAAGGGATTGTTGGGGTAAGTCTTCCAGAAACAAGGATCGAGCTAGAAAAAAGTCACAAAAAGATCTTGACCTTAACTTAGATCATGAACATTATTTAAAGGCACAACTCTATAGTCTATAAAGCCCCAAAACACAGATAATAATAATTTATTTTTATTACAGATCGAATATGTTTTGGATGACATAATGTATCTCTACCTGTGTTTCTAGTCTTTATAGATACCCTGTTAGGGGTTTTACTTGTTCTAGGCTTTTTAGATAAAAAAAATTGTAGGTGTGGGGCGCCTGGGTGGTGCAGTCGTTAAGCGTCTGCCTTCGGCTCAGGTCGTGATCCCAGTGTTCTGGGATCGAGCCCCGCATCAGGCTCCTCTGCTGGGAGCCTGCTTCTTCCTCTCCCACTCCCCCTGCTTGTGTTCCTTCTCTTGCTGGCTGTCTCTCTCTCTGTCAAATAAATAAATAAAATCTTTAAAAAAAAAAAGAGGTTAATTAAAAAAAAATTGTAGGTGTAACTTACCATAATGCCCCATTTTCTTATTTCCAGTGGTTAGCCTGAGAATAGGCACGTGACCCAAGTCTGCAGGCTGATCCATCATCTTTCTTCGGGTGTTTATGTATGGACACTGACAGAGAGGGCTGACCGTGTCTGCAGAAATCCCTGTGGAAGTCCTTCTCACTGGAGAGAATGAAGCTAACACAGAGGGTTGTGGCAAGAAAGGGACCCACAGGTGGATGGATAGCTAGATGGGGCTTCCTGGTGCTGGAGGAATCCTTGGAAGAAGTTGGGAAAGAGGCGAGCTCTATTTTGTGAATTAGTTTTCCTCCTTCCTCCCTCTTCACCTTCCTCTGCCCTCTCTTCCTACCATCCTTCCTATTTACTTATGCCATTTTGAATTCAGTTTATTTTGGTTTCAACAAAGCGAGTCCTGACTAATTCAGCTACTCAGGACTTCAGAGTCAGTAGAGTTATATTCCAGGTTCCACGTGAACTGGCAGAAGTAGGCAGTGGTGATGGGTTCTTCCTCAAGCTCAGGACAATACTTCCCTCAGATCTTTATACATTCATAACCATGAGCTGTTTCCTGTAATTATGGAAACGGTCGCAGATTAATGGATATAGATTTTGAGCACGTTATTTTTGGATGTTGAGGCTCAACTTAGATGGTGGAGTATCAGATGTTAACGGAGAAGCAGAGCTTGATCTCTTTAAGAATTTATGTATTGATCCAGTCAATAAATATTTGTTTAGTTTCAGTTTTGTGGCAAACTCTGCTAGGCCCTAGAAGACACTAGAAGGCACTAGAAGGCACTAGAAGTCAACAGAGACATGATTCCTGCCTTCACAAAATTATGGCCAATTAAAGAATTAATTATTAAGTTCTGAGAAGTGAGAAAGGCACAAGGAACTTTGGGATCATGTAGACATGGGACCTTCCTTGCCTGATGGAGGCTATTAGGGAAGGTTCCCTCACGGGATGTTTAATCTGAGACCTGAATGACAACAGAAGTTACCCAGAAATGGAGTGGGGACAGAAAGCAGAGGACAATCCAAGTAAAGCAAACAACATGCCCTGTGATCTGGTGGTCAGAGAGTGTGGAATATTCCACATAACCGAGAGAAGGATGGAAGCAATGGAGGCGATGGTGAGTGAAGATGGAGAACAACACTAGCTCATGATGTGCTTTGGAGTTTCTTTCTGAAGCACTTCAGACAAAGGAGCTTGCCTTGCTCTGAGGCGTGCCCAATAGACAAGAAAGAATGGCCAAGGGGGCCTGTGGCTTATTTTCCATCAGAGCACCTGCGTGTGACTCATTCTCACTTGCCCTCTATTTCCTCTCCTACATAATCCCATCAGTTCAAGGGACCACTTGAGCCCCTTCTCTACATGGTGCTGTTGTTCTGGCCCCGGCTGGCTGTCCAGCCAAGGGTGGGTTAGTCACAGACATCCAGGGACAGGTCACTGAAGTAGTGGATGGAACACCAGAGGTGTCGGGAGGCAGCCTGAGCACGATAAGGAGACAAGAAGCCGCTCCCCAGGAAGAGTAGATTAAAAGAGGGGACAGTGGTTGGATTGTTGGGGTTTCTGCAAGTGTTAAATAAAATTTAAACAAAGTCAAGGAGTCAACATATTCATTTGCTGAGGCAAGGAACCAGACAGAATAAATAACACATTGAAACTTGAGAGAATCCTTCATGAAGCAATTTTGAGCAATGTGGCAGCTGAAACTAATTGTTTTACCCAACTAGGAAGGCTTAATGACTCAATGTGTTTGGTAACACTTCCTGCCGCAAGTGGGTTCCTAAGCAGCTGGGGTGTGGTGTGTTCTGAATCTGTGAATTAATTAGTTATTGGAATTTTTATTGTATATTATTTTCAAAGTGTTAAAAATACTCAACAAGTCAATTCTTAACAGGACATGTTTTATCCAGATTTCAATTCTGCTACTTTCTAATTGAAATAAACTCTCCTATGGATGGTGATCGTTTCTAGCAAGAGAACACGTATATCACTGGACAAGGCAGGCTTTTATCTCCACCCTGGAGAGTGAGCTCTGAGCTCTTCTCTGGCAGGGACTACATGTTAATCCGTTTACATTCCTCACTGACCACATCCCACCAAGGAACTACCAAGTACCTGACATAGAGTGGGTTCTAAATAAAAGTTGGTTGAATGAATGAATGAATGAATGAATGAATGAATTGAAAGCCCATGCCTTGGAAATGATGCTTTCTTTCTCCATCAGCCTGACTTCATCACTTCTTGTTTATATAAACTTGTACTAATTATTTAACATCTCTAAACTTAGTCTTTTTATTTGTAAAATGTGGTACAGGGGGAAGGTTAAAGCCAATAATTCGCATAGAGCTTAGTTTAGAGATTGTAGATATTGGGGCACCTGGGTGGCTCAGGCAGTTAAGTGTCTCCCTTTGGCTCAGGTTATGATCCCAGGGTCCTTGGACGGACCTCTGCGTGGGGCTCCCAGCTCAGCGGGGAGTCTGCCTCTCACTCTCCCTCTGCCCCTCCCCCTGCTCATGCTCTCTCTCCCCTCCCCACCTCAAATAAATAAATAAATTCTTTTAAAAAGATCGTAGATATTAAGTCTATTAGGGATGATATTCTTCTTTTAGAGGTAGATTGGTTATTTCCTTAAAATCATTGAAGTTTAAAAGGCGTAAAGTTCTTGTGGACATATATCTCATTGTTTTCAAAAAATAATTATTAAACCTCTTTATAGGTTAGACTCTGGTGGTAGGAACTTACCCTCAAGGTGCTCATCTTCTCTAGGAGAAAAAAAATAACATAAGTAAAGAAACAGCATTTTGTGATGAATGTGTTGAAGGCAGTGGACAAGAAGATATGACAGATGGTACCCGGGAGTGCCCACTGCACATAGAGATCCCAAGAGAGTGGCTCCGGAGGAGATGGGTGAGGTAGGCGGGAGATAGATTCTGCGGACTATGAAAGTCACGGTAAGGAGTTGGGAATTTATCCCAAGTGCATTGGAGAGCTCCTGGGATGTTTTAGCAGGAGGGTGATATAATCTGATTGACATTTTGAAAATGGACTACAGTATGAACAATAAATTTGGGGTGGGCAGGTACAGGAAGAGGGGAATCAGGAGGCAGTTGCAATTGTTGATGTGAGAAAAGTTAGCGACTGAGATTAGGGTGGTGGCAGTGGTCATGGCAAGAAGGGGTGGATGCCATCGATCTGTCTATCTGTCTATCTATCTATCTATCTGTCTGTCTATCTATATGATGTATCTATACATCTATATCTATACATACATATATCTATATATCTGATAGAATTGATGGAAATTGTTGATGTGGAGCATGGGGAAAAAGGGAAGATCGAGGCTGTCAACTGGAATTTTATTGAACAAATAGAAAAAATTTCTTTTTTTTAAATAAAGATTTATGTATTGATTTGAGAGAGAGAGATCAAGGATGTGAGTGGGGCGGAGGGAGAGGGAGAATCCCAAGCAGACTCCATGCTCAGCGTGGAGCCTGATGTGGGGCTGGATCTCACCACCCTGAGATCACAACCTGAGCCAAAACCAAGAGTTGGATGCCTAACTGACTGCAATACCCAGAAGCCCTGAAAATGAGGCCATTTCTGAGGTGAAGTACACTGGGAGAAACACAGGGGTTTTGTGTGTGTGTGTGTGTGTGGGTGGGTAGGTGGGTGGTCGTGTGTCGGGAAGGGGTGTGGGACCACACTTTGACCAGAGTATTAAAGATCCAAGTAGAAATGATTATCGATTATGATGAAAGAGTCGTGCACTGCTGTGGGCACCTGGGCAATGTTTAGAGTTACCACTGGGGATTCCCGAGCACCTTAACTTGATCCAGAATTAAAGACCTTATTTATTTACAAGATTTATTAACTTATAAATTTTAAAAATGTATAAGATGGCCAACATCTTACAGCTAAAGAGAAAACCAATCACCTTTTGTGAATTTGTCTCATGAGAGCATGGCACTTGATTTTCATTTTGGTAATTTCATTCCCAAACATGGGTATATAAGAGAAAATGCACTTTTGATTTTTTTTTCTATGTATGATATTAGTGGAAAAATTAGAGGCTAAAAAGCAATACCTTCCCTTAGCTCCTAGGGCCTACTATAACATTTTATAAGCAAGTTATTATATTATCTTTTTTATTTCATTTTTGGTATTTTTAAAAAAGATTTTTTTTTTATTTATTTGATGGAAGAGAGAGAGAGCATGAGCAGGGAGGACAGGGAGAGGGAGAAGCAGGCTTCCCGCTGAGTAGGGAGCCCGATGCCGGGCTCGATCCCAGGACCCAGAGATCATGACCTGAGCCAAAGGCAGACGCTTAACTGTCTGAGCCACCCAGGCGCCTCATGGTATCTTTTTTTTAAAGAGCAGAGTATGTCATTTTAATTTAAGTCTCATGAACACCACATTTTATAATTGTTAAAGGCACAGAAATAATAATTTTTTCATAGACGGGAGGAAAACACAGAAATTCAATTCGTTCTTGGCTCCTAGTAACATGCTGAGACTTTGGATTTGTAGTACATTTTCCTAAAGGAGAATCAGCTCAGGTCCAAAAAATTAAATGAAGGGGTAATTCTAAAATATAACTTTGAGTTAATAACATTTCTCTTTGATCTCGTGTATCCCTGCTTTTGAATTTATTCTCCATGAATTCAGGTGGCTTATCTGTAAAATGTGGATAATAAAATTAGGTCATTGTGAGAATGTAGCTGGAAAATGCAGGAGAAACACTTTGTAATCACTGAAATGCTTTATAAATGTTATGCTTTTGTTTTTGTTATGCTACTGCGTGTCTTGCATAAGTTATAAAGATTCCTCAGCTTGATTTAGGATTAATCATCCATAAGGAAGGTAAATTTCCTACACTTTTCATACTAAAGTAGATGAAGTTTATAAAGTTTCTAAGGCCCTTGAATAGAGATAGTACTGGATTTCAACTGCCTTACTTTTGCTTTTTCTTCTCTTTTCTCTCTCTCTTTAAAGTAGACTCCACATCCAGCACGGAGCCCAATGTGAACCTCGAACTCATGACCCTGAGATCAAGACCTGAGCTGAAATCAAGAGTCCGAGGCTTAAGTGACTGAGCCACCCAGCTGACCCTCTTCCTCCGTCTTATTCTTTCTTATTCCCTTTCCCCTACTCCTCTTCTTCCTCTGCTTTTGCTCTCTCTTTCACTATTTCTCTCTCTCTCCATGATATACTCCCCACGCTTTGCCTACACAAATCTGAGCTAAGTTCTCATCTGAACTCTATTCTTTTGACCAGGATTCCCACCAAAAGAGACAATCTGTGAAGTCACTTGCGAGAAGGCAAACCTGGCCCCAAGACCTAGGCTCAGCCACCAATGGGACTCTTCTGGGAAGTGACCACTCCATGCCTCCAGGCCCTTCATCTGCCCAGCGGAATGATCCGTCCTCTCCCGAGCTACCTATCCGAAGATGCAGGCCCCCGGAGTAAATCGGGCAACCACGTGGGGAGCAAACCAAGTCCCCTTCTTTAGTAACTCGGTGACTCCACATACGGGTTACTTTTCAACAAAAGGGCCAATACAAGTGTTGTGTTCAGGGTGTAGGAGAATCCTGACTTAACTTCAAAGACAATAATCGGTCAGAACTGAGGTGCATAACAGCAATAATTACATAATGGTACTCTATGGAAGTCATCGCTGTTGGTGAATATTGTTTGAGCGTCCACTTGATGAATGTGCTGTATATTTTTTTTTCTTTTTTGCTAATAACACTATGACTGACCACTCACCCACCTACAGCCACCTGACCCAGGCTTCAGTGGAGCTGGGTTTGTTGTCACAAAACTTCTCTGAAATTAAGGGCGTAGTCTGGTCATGAATGAGTGGCTTGTTTGTTTTGCTCTCTGTGTAAGTGATTGACCTCATTAATTTTGACTGAATTAGCATCTTGGTCAGTCCATCTAGTAGCAGAGAGGCTTCCAAAATGTTGGGCAGGAGATCCTTTAATACAAGTGTGTGGACCCACAGTAAGTTTACATATGCTGATAATTCTGTAGTCTTGTGAAGAAGTGAGCAGCTTTCACTAAATAAGAGACTGTTTCGCCCCAATGTCTTGTAAGTTGTATGAAACAAAGAGGTGAACTGCTTTCTTTTTTGGACCCTTGAGATTTAAAAAGGTGCAAGAAATATTATGGATTGAAAAGTAACCCAATGGATAAGGCCTGGTTGTTGTTTGTGATGAAGGATTCCTTACTTGTTCATCCATCTCTGTAATAGTTCACATTCCTGAGCACCATAGCGTTAGCATCCTGTGTCATCAAGTTGTTCTGCATTGTTTGTACTGGCCAACTTCCAGCAGCTGAGGGGAAAACCAGTCACTCTTTGGCAATGGAAATTGGCAATCTGATTTTCATTCCAGCAGTTTGGTTTCCAAAGGTAAGAACATAATAGAAAACCCACTTTTCTTTCCTGAATATTGTATTTGTAGTGTGGTAGAATTGAAATGATAATACAGACAATAATAATGAAGCGAGAAACGGAAACTACATTGAATAAGTACACAGATCAAATGAGAAAATTGGCAAATGACTTATGTTATATGCAAGCGACTTGGTAACTGTGCTTGCTGAGTGAAGATAAGGCTGTGGTGGTTGGGTCACACTGAGGAAAGGCTCCTGTAGGAGAAGGCGGGAATCCAGGAGCTTATTGAGTAAGCAGAACATTGCAAACAAGGGGAGAGGTCTGAGTGCCATAGTTAGGAAGGTGCTAGCAGGTTTACTAATGCCTTCATTCACATGCAATCATATTGACCTATGATTGTGGCTCCGCTGTGGTAGGCTGTGGAGACAAACACGCAAGGAAGGCGGGCTCTATCTCTGAGTGGGGGGAATGGATATGGGAGTCTGGATCTTGGGAGCAGGGAGGTGGTAACTAAAACCATGAGCATGGATGAGACTACCCAGAGCACGTGAAGCAGGAGAACACTAAGCCGAGTGTGGGGCCCTGTGGAAGCCCAGGAAAGGTCAATGAATGTTGAGTCTTATTAGATGCATAGAACCTCCGGAGTAGAATTGAGTGAAGGAGTGAATGAGATGTGACAAAGTTGAGGTGTTCGGGTGTTAGCTGGGGAAAGTGAACTCAAGTCAGAGTTTCAGTTTTTTAAAAAAGAGGATAGGTGAGAACGGCACAGAGGGAAAATGCAAGGAGAGAAAGAGGACCTGAAAGAATAGGAGAGGGGGACTGCCTGGTGGAGGAGAGGAGGGACGGGAAAAGGGTTAGGGGATCGGGTTGGCCTTGGGGGGAGGGAAGACAGCGTAGGAGGTAAGGATGGTGTGTGTGTGTGTGTGTGTGTGTGTGCATATATATATATATAGTTGTAGTTTGGGGGATGGTGGTGCAGGAATTCAAAGTAATAGGTTGGGAGATAAAATGACCTAGTGAAAGAAGCAGCAGGAGATACAAGAAGTTAAGATTTCCCAGGGCTCTCCAATAAAATTCTCTGAGGAAGGTGTTAACCTTAAAAATAAAGCTGCTAATTGTTTCACCAGCAAAAGAGGGGCTTATTCAGGAATAGCACAGAATTTTGATCCAGGACAAGCAAGCTAGGGCAAAGCCATAGGTAAGTCTGGAGAAGTAAAGAGAGGAATGCTTTTTTATGGAGAGGCAGGGAGGTGTTGGGAGAGGCTGCTATAAACTGAAAGTTCATTGGAGTAAACCGGGAGCTGGTAGTGTAGTGGCTTTTCATTGCCTGAGTTGTAACTGTCTTTCATTGGCTGGGCTGTTGCCAGGGGAGGAAGAAACCTTCCTTCCTTCTGCTGGGATATAAGGTAGTATCTTCTGGCAAGGTCTGTCTCTTCCTGTTGGCGTCTGCAATGGGCCAGGAGTGGGAGGGCTGCGGGCTCCCTCTGCTGGCCTCCTGACTCCATCCTAAGCAAGGTTTCCTTTTACTGATTTTCACAAAGGGGATGTCAGCTTTGGTTTTGATCCACTGAGTGATGGACATTGACAGGATGGTAGATAGTGTAATTAAGGTGAATGATGAAGCAGGTGGTTTTGGCAGCGAGATTTGAAAACTTGGATTAACCAGTGATGGAGAAGAGTCCTCTCCTGGGAAGGATGTTGCCGTAGTCCAGGCAAAAAAATAACCAGTGAGTGTTGGGACCACAGGATTAACCATGAAGATAAATCACAAGGAATAATTTTAGAAGATTGGAATGTAAGATCTGTCAGCTGTCCAATACAGTTGTCACTAACCACAAGTGGCTATTGAGCATTTTAAATACGGCTAGTTTGAATTGCACTGATGTGCTATGATGTAAATCACACAACTGATTTTGAAGACTTAGTATGGAAAAACATTTCATTAATAGATTCTAAATTGATTGCAAGCTGAGATGATAATATTTGGGGTATGTTGGGTTAAGCAAAATTTATTATTAAAATTAATTTCACCTGTTCCTTTTTGCTTTTTAAAAACATGGCTACTAGAAAATTTAAAATTACACATATGGTTCACATTACGTTTTTGGACAATGCTGCTGCAAGTTCGGTAATTCTGGGGTGGCCTCTAGGATATAGTACAAGATAGAGTTGTAGAAAAACATTGATAAACCCTTTGGACTATGTTCAATTTGAGTTAGTAATTCGATATTTAGGTGGTGATAGTTGTAGATGGAGTACCGTCAGTACTGATTGAAGAACGCATTTGGTTGTGACCCATCTGCTCTGGTACACATCTACTTTCTTACCTAATGCAACTGGAACATTTAGTGCCTTGGTTAATGGGGAAAAATAATCAGTGAAAGAAGAAAATCATGAAAAAATGAAGCATACAAGCACAATTTAAATAGTCTATTTAAATTTAGCATATAAGCATACGCTCATCCATTGGCTGGTTCTTGGTTGTTTTAGGAACAAGGCCTTTACAGGATAATGCTTTTCCTACTGTTACGGCGGTAACGGTGTCAAATTCTTTATGGTAAAGTAACAGGTGTGGGGACAAATCTAAGAGTAGAAGTTTTAGAGATTTTTATAAGTTTTCCTCAGTCCTTCCCTGTTTCCTCATCCACGTCTAATTCCACTTTAAAAATTCAAGTGCATCCAAAGCTTTCAACTTTTTATTACTCTTGCGTTTATCCATTTGACACAACCATACGTGGAAGTGGCATGGACATTCTGGTGGCACAGCTGACTGACCTGGATATGGATGCAAGCCAGCGGGGAGAGAACTGTGAGAAATGTGAGGAATGAGCAGTGAGGGAAGGAGAAGTGAGACTAACCCCAGCCCTGCCAGGGACATGGGCCTCCGTCAGAGCACTTCAGGTATGAACAGAGAGATGGTTGAGTGGAGGCTGGCTGAGAGAATTTCCTCAGTGCTAACAAGGAAAGTCAGGCATTGGTGTTTGGAGTTCAGAGGTAGGAGGAAGGATTCTGAAGCAGGCGTGCCTGGATGGGGCACTCCGGTAGCCAGTGAGAGGACACCATGATGGCAGTCTGTCCCATCAGCAGAAGGCTTCTGTTTATGGAATACTTTTCTTGTGCCCACTCCCTTGCTGGCCTTATTTCATGGAATGTTCATAGTGTCCCTCATTTTCAGGGGAAGTCGCTGAGCAGTTTTCCAAAATGAGTGGTCCTGGGATTAGAACACTGTTCTGCCAAATTTCAAAACCAGTCTCTGGAATGAGGTTTCCTCCAATCATACTGTGCATCAGAATCACCGTGACAGGGTGGGGTGGTGGGGTGAGGAGAGCTTATTCAAATGCAGATTTCCAAGCCCCATCCCCAGAACACTGGATCTGGAATATGGTCATGCTTCCCAGGTGATTCTGATATAGAAGGTTCATGAAAACTGAGTAATATTACCATATTACCTCTGTGGTGGACTGCAGAGGAGGGCCAGCCGTTAATGGAGGGCGTACTGCTGAGTGAAGAATGGAGACTACAAATAGGTATAGTGGTTTGCTGGAGGCAGCTCAGACCCACTTGCAAGAGCCAATTGTTAAGATTAAGAAATCTTATGAGGCACTTATTAAAAATAAGAAAAATAATTTTTCTTCATAAAAAATAAATTATATAAACTTACAATTGAATAGATTATATGAAGAACAAAGGCAATAAATACTCAACTTCGTCACTTCTTAGCTTCGTTGCCACATTGTTATCCTCTCTATTCTTCAGGTTATTTGTGGCTATTGTATCTGTGTGGGGGAGATGCTATATGTATTAGTTATCTGGTGCTGCATAACAAGTCACCCCAAGACCAGCAGCTTAAAACAGCAAACATTTATTCTCGGATGGTTTCTGTATTGGGAATCTGGTTGTTGCTTAGCTGGGTGCTTCTGGCTCAGGTTGTAGTCAAGCTGTCAGAGATGCCACCATGGCAAGGTTTGGTTGGGACTGAAGGATGTGCCTCTAAGCCTGTTCACACCGTTGTTGCCAGGTCAGTAAGCCACAGGCTGATGGCTTGAGGATGTCAGTCCCTCTCAGGCTCTTTGACAGAGGCCTCCCCTCAGGTCCTTGCTATGTGTGCTCCTCTACAATGTGACCCAGGACCAACGGTCAGAAAAGAGGGTGGGAGGGGGGACAAAGATGGAAGCTGAAGTCTTTGTAGAACCTGATTTTGGTAGATACCTCACTTCTAGCATATTCTGTTCATTTGAAGTGAGTCCCTAAGTCCTGCCTACACTCATTTGGTAGGGAATTAAGCTCCACCTCCTGAAAGGGAGGGGTGTAAAGGATTTGTACACACCACCGCACCATATAAAGGTGTGTGATGCTTATTTCTTCTCAGCACCTGTGCTCGGTGATGTCACATTGGTAATTTGAAATCAGCCATGGTGGGAACATTTACACCATGGGAGTCAGCAAACGGTCTAAATCAGGTCTTCCACCTCCCCTCCTGAACCTAGCCCCGCCCCAGAGAGCCGAGTGGTCAACATTTACCAGCAAACCACTGGATGCCTGTAGAGTGATGTGCTCACGGAACTGATGTGAAGTAGATGAGTTTTAGATGGGGCTTTGGGAGGGAGAATAAAAGGAATATAGGATATAGGAAGAGATAATTTCTGAATTTGAAAAGAGTAGAAGTGATGTGGGAAAAGGAGGCTTGGGCAGTTTAAATATGCCCATACAGATGTCCATAAGTGACATGAAAAAGGATCTCTCTCTCTCTCTCTTGCACATACACAATTTTAAATGTAGGTTGCATACCAGATTGAACTCTGGCTACACAATGTCAAACACATTAGAGACTTAGCATGCAGGATTTTCTGTCTAGCAATGAGGATGAGTATATAACCTTTTATATAATTGTCTACAAAGCCACGAACAAGTAATACACGCTCCAGTGGGAGTGACCTACACCTAAAATAGCCCAGAAGTTCAAAGACCAAGTTTTAATTCCTTTGAACCGATTCCTTGGTGTTTGTGGTATGCTCCCAAGTAGGCAAGGAGCTCTAACATCTATCAGATGAGCAGGAATTTTTTTTATAAAAAAAACAAAACCAAACCAAAACAAAACAGGAAAACTCTCCAGAATCATAGTATTATTTTATTTTATTTTATTCGGTTTTATTTTAAAGATTTCACCCATTTGAAAGAGGGAGAGAGTGAGAGAGAGCATGGGGGGCGGAGGGGGGCAGAGGGAGAAGCAGACTCCCTGCTGAGCAAGGATTTCCCCATATGGGACTTGATCCTCCGTATCACGACCTGAGCCAAAGGCAGACTCTCAACTTCTAAGCCAGCCAGGCGCCCCAAGAATCACAGCATTTTAGATCTGAAAAAGGCCTTGGAAAACATGTAGGACAGTAGTTCTCAAAGTGCGTTTGTCAGTCAAACATCAAAATCAGAAATACCTGGTGCTCCTGTTAAAACCTNCACAGCTGACTGACCTGGATATGGATGCAAGCCAGCGGGGAGAGAACTGTGAGAAATGTGAGGAATGAGCAGTGAGGGAAGGAGAAGTGAGACTAACCCCAGCCCTGCCAGGGACATGGGCCTCCGTCAGAGCACTTCAGGTATGAACAGAGAGATGGTTGAGTGGAGGCTGGCTGAGAGAATTTCCTCAGTGCTAACAAGGAAAGTCAGGCATTGGTGTTTGGAGTTCAGAGGTAGGAGGAAGGATTCTGAAGCAGGCGTGCCTGGATGGGGCACTCCGGTAGCCAGTGAGAGGACACCATGATGGCAGTCTGTCCCATCAGCAGAAGGCTTCTGTTTATGGAATACTTTTCTTGTGCCCACTCCCTTGCTGGCCTTATTTCATGGAATGTTCATAGTGTCCCTCATTTTCAGGGGAAGTCGCTGAGCAGTTTTCCAAAATGAGTGGTCCTGGGATTAGAACACTGTTCTGCCAAATTTCAAAACCAGTCTCTGGAATGAGGTTTCCTCCAATCATACTGTGCATCAGAATCACCGTGACAGGGTGGGGTGGTGGGGTGAGGAGAGCTTATTCAAATGCAGATTTCCAAGCCCCATCCCCAGAACACTGGATCTGGAATATGGTCATGCTTCCCAGGTGATTCTGATATAGAAGGTTCATGAAAACTGAGTAATATTACCATATTACCTCTGTGGTGGACTGCAGAGGAGGGCCAGCCGTTAATGGAGGGCGTACTGCTGAGTGAAGAATGGAGACTACAAATAGGTATAGTGGTTTGCTGGAGGCAGCTCAGACCCACTTGCAAGAGCCAATTGTTAAGATTAAGAAATCTTATGAGGCACTTATTAAAAATAAGAAAAATAATTTTTCTTCATAAAAAATAAATTATATAAACTTACAATTGAATAGATTATATGAAGAACAAAGGCAATAAATACTCAACTTCGTCACTTCTTAGCTTCGTTGCCACATTGTTATCCTCTCTATTCTTGAGGTTATTTGTGGCTATTGTATCCGTGTGGGGGAGACGCTATATGTATTAGTTATCTGGTGCTGCATAACAAGTCACCCCAAGACCAGCAGCTTAAAACAGCAAACATTTATTCTCGGATGGTTTCTGTAGGTTGGGAATCTGGTTGTTGCTTAGCTGGGTGCTTCTGGCTCAGGTTGTAGTCAAGCTGTCAGAGATGCCACCATGGCAAGGTTTGGTTGGGACTGAAGGATGTGCCTCTAAGCCTGTTCACACCGTTGTTGCCAGGTCAGTAAGCCACAGGCTGATGGCTTGAGGATGTCAGTCCCTCTCAGGCTCTTTGACAGAGGCCTCCCCTCAGGTCCTTGCTATGTGTGCTCCTCTACAATGTGACCCAGG
>NC_048222.1:92092268-92095658 GCF_002007445.2 Ailuropoda melanoleuca | reverse complement strand
GTCAAACACATTAGAGACTTAGCATGCAGGATTTTCTGTCTAGCAATGAGGATGAGTATATAACCTTTTATATAATTGTCTACAAAGCCACGAACAAGTAATACACGCTCCAGTGGGAGTGACCTACACCTAAAATAGCCCAGAAGTTCAAAGACCAAGTTTTAATTCCTTTGAACCGATTCCTTGGTGTTTGTGGTATGCTCCCAAGTAGGCAAGGAGCTCTAACATCTATCAGATGAGCAGGAATTTTTTTTATAAAAAAAACAAAACCAAACCAAAACAAAACAGGAAAACTCTCCAGAATCATAGTATTATTTTATTTTATTTTATTCGGTTTTATTTTAAAGATTTCACCCATTTGAAAGAGGGAGAGAGTGAGAGAGAGCATGGGGGGCGGAGGGGGGCAGAGGGAGAAGCAGACTCCCTGCTGAGCAAGGATTTCCCCATATGGGACTTGATCCTCCGTATCACGACCTGAGCCAAAGGCAGACTCTCAACTTCTAAGCCAGCCAGGCGCCCCAAGAATCACAGCATTTTAGATCTGAAAAAGGCCTTGGAAAACATGTAGGACAGTAGTTCTCAAAGTGCGTTTGTCAGTCAAACATCAAAATCAGAAATACCTGGTGCTCCTGTTAAAACCTGGAACCTCGGGGCGCCTGGGTGGCACAGCGGTTAAGCGTCTGCCTTCGGCTCAGGGCGTGATCCCGGCGTTATCCATCGTTATGGGATCGAGCCCCACATCAGGCTCCTCTGCTATGAGCCTGCTTCTTCCTCTCCCACTCCCCCTGCTTGTGTTCCCTCTCTCACTGGCTGTCTCTGTCTCTGTCTCTGTCAGATAAATAAATAACTAAAATCTTTAAAAAAAAAACCAAAAAACCTGGAACCTCATTAATAGAGGGAACACAGCTCAGAACTCCTGCGTTGATGGGGGCCTGGGAAGCTGCACATTTTACAAACTCTAGGCATGATTCTACTGGACCCAAATGAGTAATGCAGTCAAAACCTTTTGTTTCATATGTAAAGGAAAAAAACTTCTAAGATGCAAAAAGATTCCCCCTTAAGTGAGTCTACATAGCTATTAAAATTCCATCCACTTAAAAAAAAAGTAAAAACAACCCATAAAATTGAAATTTGGGAAAAAATAGAAAGCACACCCGTTGTTTAAAGAGATAGCTAGCTAAAGGGCAACACAAGACTTCAATCGATACTATGTTGTTCATGTGTGTAGTTACTAGTCCATATGCCCCACCTAGCCGCAAATTCGTGTGGTTACCTTAAATTGCTAACATGAAAATCTTAACTTTCCACTTCTGAAGTTACTGGTTTTAGCTACTCTGTTTTCTTTTTCTAGGTTTCCAAGGTTGCTTTTTTGGGCATGATTTTAGAAATGTAATTATAACTCTGGTTTTATTCTTCTGGACTATGTAATCAAACACAGACGGGTCATAGTGGAAAATATACAATTCTTAGCTCTGCTACATTGACAAGGAACGTGGCTGGATTCAAATCTAACTGAGTGGCATGTCTTCCTAGTGGCAGCTTCCTGCCCCCCAAAAATCCGAAAAAGATGCCGTAGGAAATGTAGGCAGAGGGGTGTGGAACCAATTTTTCCAGAAACATTTTTCTTTTGATCCAATAAAGTCATTTAAATGTAATTTTCTGGGAAAAAATGTTTATTCAGTGTGATGCATTGTTAAACAGGTGGAGAAAGAGCAAGTTAAGAAAAAAAAAGTCTCAGGGCGCCTGGGTGGTTCAGTCGTTGGGCGTCTGCCTTCAGCTCAGGGCGTGATCCCAGAGTTCTGGGATGGAGCCCTGCATCAGGCTCCTCTGCTGGGAGCCTGCTTCTTCCTCTCCCACTCCCCCCGCCTGTGCTCCCTCTCTAGTTGGCTGTCTCTCCTTCTGTTAAATAAATAAAAAAAATCTTAAAAAAAAAAAAAGTCTAACACGAAAAATTACCCTCACGGTGTCCAGTCTTTTTGCTTGATTGTAGTACTCGATGGATTATTTTTTATTTAGATTTGCACTGTTCTTAAATCCAAATGGCAACCTCTTCAGAATAACATGTTTCAGAGTTGCTCCAGGAATATAAATCTTGTCTAAAGGCTGGGCATTTAAAGCTCTAAGTGATTATATATTTTTACAATAACTTTAGGAGGGTTATGAAGGCATTATCTCTCATGATCAGAGTTTTCTTTCTATCACAGGATTTAATCTTTTTATTTTTGAATTTTTTCTTGAAAAAAATCAGCCCCAATCAAGCATTCAGATGACTGCAGTCCTGGCCAACATCCTGGTTACGATCTATTAAGAAACTCTAAGCCAGAACTACCCAGATAAACTGCTCCTGAAAAATTTAATCATAATTCAAACTAAATCCTTTGTCCAGTGCACACCCAGTGTTGTACTTTGTTTTTCCAAGGGTTGCTACAGAAGGGGGTTGGCACAGGCACTGCCAAACGACAGCCTTATCGTTTTTTCCCCCTGAAAGAATCCAGGAATGTGCGTTTAATACAATTAAAGACACTATCTGCAGAATGATAGAATGCATTTTTATTCTCTTAAACCTCTAAATCAAAGCACACAATGTTCTGTTTTCCATCCAGACCTTGCAATAAATGCAAACCCAACTCTTGGGTTTGTGTTTGGACTATCAATACCGTCATTAAAGATACATCATAGGGAAAGGGTAAGTGGCTGCCAATACTTCCTTTTTGTTTCCCCCCCCTCTTTTTTCTGGAATATTCTCTAATTATTGGTGCATCAAGATGGAAACCCTGGTCTGCTTAGAACAGATGTTACTTTAAAAGGCTCCCCTAGCAATCCAAGAGTATTTTTCCACACGCAATGTCATGGGTCTGTCAATGACAATAACGTTGTAGCTGTCACTTCACCCGCGTCGTCCCCGGCGCCATTTGGCTGTTGACGTGGCTCTGAGCCAAGCACGCAAGCCGCCCGCCCCATCCCCGCCGAATCCCGCGGGCGCTCGCCGGCCCCCTCCTCGCAGTGGTTTCTCCTGCAGCTCCCCTGGGCTCGGCGGCCAGTAGTGCGGCCCGTGGGGCGCCCCGCCGAGCCGCCGCTTCGCCCCTGTCCTCTGGGTGGCCCCCGCGCGCGCCGGCGCTCAGTCGGCCCGGGAAGGTGAGGCGCGCGGAGGCTGCTGTGGAACTTGGCGCCCGCCGCAGCGCCGACCGGCAGAGTCCCGGAGTCCAGACAAAAGAGGCCGCGGGCGCAGGGAGGCACGGGCGGCGGCGGCACGGGGCGATGGCCGCGCGAGGAGGCCGGGCGCTGCTGGCGCTGTGCGGGGCGCTGGCCGTCTGCGGGTGGCTGCTGGGCGCCGGAGCCCAGGAGCCCGGGGCGCCCGCGGCGGGCATGAGGCGGCGCCGGCGGCTGCAG
>NC_048222.1:92065476-92091675 GCF_002007445.2 Ailuropoda melanoleuca | reverse complement strand
CGGCCCTTAGTTCACCCCTTGGTGAGCTTGGGCCCGGGGGGGGGGCGGGAGGGGGGGAGGTAGGAGCGCGAAGCACGCAAATCCGCACGCAAGCAAAATCCGGCGGTCACTCTCACTTCGCTTTATCAAAGACCAGAGGGAATAATTGAGAGTCCTCAGAGAGGAGGTCGACCTTCCTTGCAGCCAAGAGTAGAAAGATAAGGTGCAGAAGTCAGGGACTTAGAGGAAACGAGAAAGAGTCCTTTCTCATTTGTTTCCTCATTTCCAGAGGGCTCTGCATACCCATCCCTACTTGTACGTGCGTAATAGGTATGCGCGCCGCTGTGGGCGCACCAGGAGGGTGAAAGATACGGGCAACACTGGGTGGGGGTGGGTGCAGACGCATAGGTCTTCCTCCCAGGGTGGAAAAGTAGCCTCTGACTGGCATTTCCATTCTGAAACTGCATACGGCCTAAGGAAAAAAGGAATAACCCTGCTTTAGCCAGTTGAGATGAGTAGTTGGTGACCAGGTTTTTATTTCAATTGATGTTGCCATATAGCCGTCTTACGCGTCTTCCTTCTGAATATGTTAAGGCACATTTTATTTACGTTAAATGTGATTCATTTGGTATTAATAAATGGATTTAAAAATGTGCTTGGGGCTTTTTTCACTATGCTTCTGCTCTTTGGAAATGATGTAACTTTTCAAATGATACAAGGCCTGGTCTTAGTAAAGGTACTGCTAAAATAATCTGGGCTAATAACATTAGCATAGGATGCTTGATTTTTTTTTTTTTTAATGACAGAGAAGGCTAAAAATTCTCAAAGCAGGGCCAGAATACTTTTGTAATGATATTTAGGAATCAAACTGAAGAATATTTAAATAAGTGAGTAATAGAGACACTTTGATCTTCAAAGGCAGAGTGTATGGGTTGATCAATAATAAATCTTCAAACAGGAAACTTTTCTTACCTTCAACTGATATGAGGGGAAGGGTTTGTATAAGCTTGCTGTCAAAACCCTAAAATGAGATCCTAGAAAACATTTTATGTAGTGAGGTCTAGCAGGTCTCAGCATGTAGACTTAGAAAGTTTGAAGATTAGTTTCATACCGTTCTCTGAAGATAAAAGACAAATTAAAAATGTGACCACTCCATTTCAATTATTTCAAATAACCAAAGCCGTGGCATCCTAGGCACAGATAAAGATAACCTAAATGTTTGTGATTCTCCTACTGTCTGCTTACTTAGAACCTTTTGTTATTCTACTATTAGAGATGGCTGCTCAGAATGTGTTACACTGTTTCTTCAAGATCATAGGAAAGCGAATGTTAACTTTTATGTTGTTTTGTTTCAAGTTAAATACAATTCTAAAGAGGTATTACTGTTAGACTGCAGTATGCTTTTGGAGATGAAAACAATAGTTCTTTTACTTCGATACCTGGAATGTACAGTCTTTCAAGATTTGCAGATTTCTCTTTTAGATTGCAAGCTCTATGAGGGGGAACTGTGCCTCCAGCACCCAGCCTGAACCAGGCACACCACAGGCACTCAATACATATTACGGAGAAAACGAAATCAGTCATTAGCTGAGTAAAACAGTTTTTTAAAATAAAATTTTTTATTCCTCATAAAGACAACCCCCCCCCCAGATTTAATTCATCTTACAAAAGTGAACTCGAATGTTTTACATTATGTGCTTTATAGTTTCTTGTTAAATGAAGGGAACTTTAAGTTCATGGTTACTTGATAACAAAATACAAATGTCTATCCATTGTTTTTTTAATTTTTTTATCATTATTTTTAAGTAGGCTCCATACCCAATATGGGGCTTGAACTCATGACCCCCAAGATCAAGGGTTGCATGCTCCACTGACTGAGCCAGCCAGGTGCCCCTATCCATTGTCTTATTTATTTATTTATTTATTTTATTATTTATTTATTTTTTAAAAGATTTTACTTATTTACTTGAAAGAGAGCCAGAGAAAGCATGAGCAGAGGGGCAGAGGGAGAGGGAGAAGCAGACTCCCTGCTGAGCAGGGAGCCCTATATGGGGCTTGATTCCAGGTCCCTGGGCTCATGACCTGAGCCTACGGCAGACACAACCTACTGAGCCAGCCAGGCACCCCTGTCCATTGTATTTTTAAAGTTAGAAATAAACTGTTATGAACCAACACTAAAAAGCCACAAGGGTGATTTTTCTCTCCATCATTTTATAAGAGGAGATTAAGTAAGTTAGAAATTTCAGTGAACTAATGTTAACAAACAAAATTCAACTGACTAAATTTTAAAGATCTTATTGGCTCTATTCACTGATTCATGAATGGGTCAGCATCCAATCTACCAGGTAGAAAGGAGCTCTGAGGAGCTGTAAAAAAATGAAAGACTTTAATAGGCAGAAGGGAGTGGGAACAAGGAAGTTATACGAGGCAAAAAAGCAGGCTGGTTATTGTGAAGTTACTTTCCTTTAGGGGATGCAAGGGTCTATCAGGCAGAATCCCTAACCAGTGCTGATCAGGTGATTCCTAATTGACTGGTTTAAGATTCCATTTCTGGGACAGATAAAACTGCAAGTAAGTTAAGTCTCAGTTTGGTGATGTGGAGCTTAGCATCAGTGACTCCACTGTGGGCCTGTTGTCTTATTTCTAGCACTAGCAAACAGAGAGTTCTGATTAGTATGTAAGTTTGATAGTACTGTATGAATTAACTTTTTAGGAAGTTGGAGAGTATTCACCATTCTTAAATGATTTTCGAATTCCCTCTAGAGTAAAATATTTTAAGAAATGAAAAAGGAATACCCACCCTTAATCTGAGTTAGAAATAGATGAGTTAATGTTTTTTTGAGCACCCCACACCCTAGGTGGGCCAAGTTCTATGGGCTGTGCAGTGATACACAAGCTAGTCCTTGCCCTCTGGGGAATTGAGAAGCAGGAGTTGGAAGGACAGTATGCAGGCTGCAAGAACAGTGTGGGAGGACTGGAGAAAGGACACTGGGGACGTTAGGTTATTGAAGATTGGATGACAAGAAGGCAGGAAATAAATTCAGGAAATGTGCAGTGGAATTTACCAGTGCCAGCAGAGCTTGTACAGATGTGTGTTTTAACAGAGGCCCCTGCTCTAAGGGCAGTGTCTTAACTATTTTTCACCTGTAAGTTTCTGTTTTTTGTTTGTTTGTTTGTTTGAAATAAAATTTCTGATTAAGCTACTAGGAAATAATATTTGGCTTAACTAAAGCATTTACTTGATTAAAACTTGGATCAACTTACCCATATTCATTTTACCTTCCAGTAAGAGAGAGGTGTCAAGTTTGTTAGTTTTCCTAATCAAAAGTTCTTTTTTGGGGGGCGCCTGGTTGGCTCAGTGAATGAAGCATCTGCCTTCGGCTTAGGTCACGGTTCCAGGGTCCTGGGATCGAGCCCCACATGGGGCTCCCTGTTCAGGGAGGAGCCTGCTTCTCCCTCTCCCTCTGCTCTCCCCACCCTCTATGATGTGCTCTCTCACTCTCGCTGTCTCTCAAATAAACAAATAAACAAAATCTTCATAAAAAACTCTTTTTCTGAACTTTAAAAAGAAAGAGCTACTGCCTAAGGATTTAGTTATTATAATAGAAGAGCTCTCCCAAAACAAAACATCTCTACATAAAGCTTTCCCTGTGGTAGAACCGGCAAGTGAGAGGTTTACTTGGTTAAATTAGCAGGTTAGGGATGGAAGGTGTTCGTTCACAATGCCAGCTCTCTTCCTGAGCAGGAAGAAGTGATCATCCTACTTTCGTGATACTAGGCTGTGGCCTGAGCCGAAACTTTTCTACTGAAAATGATTCATTCTGTCAGATAGTCTACATTTGAACTTACCCAAAGGGAAAGAAGATTCCACTTTGAATTGATTGGCAAGGAATATCCGTGCCTATTCTGTCCTGGCACCATAGGAATCAATTTGATTCTTGACTCGCTGAATGCTGGGTCTCAGTTATTATTTTGTATGACTTGCTGACCTGCAAAGCTGGATTGGAGGACGGTTGTGGGTAGCGGCCACCCTCAGTTAGAAGAACAGCAAGTGGTCTTGGAACCGGTCTCATCTCCTCACACTCCGCGAGTCTGGACCCCAGATGCAGTAGGGTGAGGGCTGGGCTAATATTGAGTATGTGTCAAACTGGGCTTTCGGCTGATTCTAGATGCTCAGATGTGTTCCCTTACTCATGACACCTGCCAGGCCTCATCCTGTTCCTTATTTTTCTTCCTGGTTTGCTTATATTTTATACTTTTAAAATATTTCTGCGCCTAGGGCCTCAAGTTCTCAAACACAAACACACGCTCTCCTAGGAATGCATATCCATCATTGCAATACTCATAAAAGAAACCTATATTAATTTATGTCTAAACAATGGAATCTGTTTTCCCAGACCACTCCTCCCAGAATTAAATGGGAGTTAAGATTAGTTTATTTAAAACATGTAGTTTAAGATTGTTCTTGGAAAACAAATCTGATTTATAGCTAAATGCTATCTTAGAAACATTCTTTAGGGCATAGATTTTTCTCTTTCAAAGGCTGGAATGATTATTTTGGACCTATTCCTTTCAAAATCTGTTAAAATTTAAAGTGTATGAATGCCAGTATGTATTTGCCAAATATTGTGATGGAACATTTAATGTTGGCAAAATTTCTACACAAATAAAAAAAGTGGGGATTTTGATTGTTTTGTATGACCTTTTTCATACCAGATTAGTATGTTATGTATTAGTGGGAAATGCTTATAACTGAGTAACACCTTACAGTTGGTGAACATAGATGTTAGATTCTGGAGAAGGATCTAGATGTGTACCACATATGGTCAAGAGTTATTTTTAGACCTGAGTGACTCATTGCAGCTCTTGCCAGAAATTGTGTGTTTGATTGACTTGTGATTGGCGTATGGAAGAGAGAAAATTGGACTGGCCTCTAACATTATATCCTGTGCTCAGGCAAAGTACCAGCTTTCTATGGAAACCGATTTGAGGGATGGCAAAGGAATCATCTGTCAGCATCTCCTTTATTGGCATAGCATGGGGGTGAAATCCCTACCTTTGCAGTCACTTCTTTTGGGAAAGATATTTTTGACAAATACAAAAATAACCCCTATAAAGGGTGACATATAACCCAGCCTTTCCCAAAGTATATTCAATGGAACATTAGTTCAGCTTGGCTTGAGAAATATTAGGTAAACAAAAATAAATAGGTTTGTTATTGCACACCTTATCAGAGCCTTAAAAAAGCAAACCTATATTTTAAATCTCCAAGTTAGATATATACTATACAGTATTTTCCAATCTTTTTTCCCATGGAACTCCCCCCCCCCTTTTTTTTTTTCAAGGAAGTTATTTTGGAACTAGTATTTCCTTAGTTTGAGAAACAGAACATTAGCATATTGTCATTCTTTAAGATATTATGCAGGATTAATTGGGCAATTCTATAGCAGAGACTCATATAAGAAGTTCCTCAGGGGTGGAGAGCATGTGGTTTCCATCCCCTCCATAAACAGCTAGCATAGTGATTTGTGTAAAATCTTAAGATATGCTTATTGAATTGAGAACATGGTCCTGAGGCAATCAGGCACAGGACAGATCATTTTGATAGGAAAGATGAAAGTAACAAGTGCATTCCAGTTCCTTTATTGGTAAGTTGCCTTATGCTTTTAACTTGTTTACCTGCTTTTCTTATCTATAAAATAGAAATACTTAAAAACTCATACCTCACAGGGTTGTAATGAGGCCAAAGCAGTGTAGTATACAGAAAATAATTTCATGAAGTTGCTTGCATCTAGTTATTAAGAAGATGGGCTAATTTGTTAAAAACTTTTCTGCACCCTCAGCCGACCTGGAAAATGTTCTTCGGCTTTGTCTCCTTGGAGCGGGCCTCCTTGGCTGTGTGGTCCCATGAGAGCTGTGGATGCTTACCTGTTCTGATGGACAGCTCCGGAGGACTTTTTTTCTTTTACCACTGTTTCTTGTTCACAAATGTTTGCCTTTTCTCGATTTTTAGAATGTGAGGTGTTTCTGCTTCTCTTCAGTTTTACATCTTAATTTGCTTCATTCAGTAGGAACAGTGAACGTGTTCATCGGTGTTTGAGAACGTCTTTACGGTTGTTTCTTCACGGAGCTAAATAAACCCAGGGCAATTCCAAGATTTACTTTGGCATACTAACTCATTATTCCAAAAAATGTATAACGAAACCGCTCAGGTCCTGACTACTTTATTCTTCTACAGCGACGGTGTGAGTGAAAGCTCTTTAAAAGCTCCTTCCTCACCCCTCCCTAATTTTCTTAACTCCCTTTTCTTTGTTTTCCATAGTTCTTTGAAGAACTAGCACATAAAGGTTTCTACTATATGCATCGATGTCAGGGGGCTTTGGTTCAAACCCTGTCCCTTCCTATTTTTAATTAATTGCTCTTGGGTGAATTACTTAACTGCTCTGTAAGTCCTCAATTCGTCACCTATGAAATGACAATAATGTGATGATTAGATGAAGTCGTGGTTCAACATGTGTCAACAATTATTATTACCTCTATTATGGTCTCTCCCAATGTCCTGGTCTAGGTGCTCCCCAGCAGACTGTGAGCTTTTTGTGGTAACGGATGGTATTTATCCCAAGCGTTTAGTACTCTGTGTAGGACATTATGGCCACTCAGGGAATGTTTGTGGAATAAATGAAATTTCTCAAACAGGCCAAAAATGTGCATCACAAAACAAAGCTGTATTGAAGGCCAATGTTAATTTTATGCCTGTTAGCATACCCGAAGTATGATAATAAGAAAGGATAGAACTGGTGTTTTTCTTATGTATATACTTCTGTTTTATTGTGATGCATGCAGTTTTGCATAATGGAAAGAAATCCTCCCACCTGTTCGTGATGGCCTGCTGTGTTTGTTGTCTGCTATAACTGGACTCTTCCTCTTGAGACATTTTAGAAAATTAGGTGGCTTCTTAGGCATTTAATAAAAGTTCTAAAGATAACCAGTAAAAATGTACTTAGTAAAATTTTTGACCTTTAAAACATCTGTAGGAGTCCTTTAGAGTTGTGTCCTAAGAACTGTGTGCTCTTTTGAACCTAGAAGGCATACATCCCAGGTTTTAATTTTCCCTTCCCTCATGAAATGGCATTCAAATCATGCCCCTGAAAATGCCATAGGGAAGGAAGTTTATCTGAAAGCCAGCTGATGGGTCAAAAGAGCTCAAATTTGAAATACGTTTAAATTTACTCTTTCTTTCCCTTCTTGTTAATTACTGGAATTGCTGCCAGTCTATTCCTCTGAATGTTCCTCTTTCTTTCAAAATTCAGGATATGGTGCTTTGTAGGCAATCCAGCAGCCAGCTCTTTCTAATAAAATGTGGCTTCAGAGAAGATACTGTTGTGTCACCCATGCCTTTTATTATTTTCAAATGATTACCTACATCTTTAAATGTCTTCAGATAGTCATTCTTGAAGGATAGGTGGCTCATGTAGACTGCTACAGAGCTGACTCTTAAATGAGAAATGAATGAGTTATAATGATAAACTCAGCAAAAATTCTCCACTACCAGTAAATATTTTGTGTTTTTTAATAGAAACCTGTTCACTATAAAGTCACTGCTGAGCATCATAGTTCTATTGTAATAATAGCAATAATAATACCTCTCATTTTTAAGACATTTGCATTCAAACGAAGACTGATTATTTAAAAAATGGAAGCAGAGCACTCATTTTAAAAAATGAGACTAAGTATAACCTTTAACTTAAATCCACGTTCCTAAAAGAATCCCTTGCTGTGTTTATGTGTGTTCAGGGGATTGGGGAAAACAACAATTATCTCATGTATGTGCACATGCAGGCAAGCACTCAGCTGTTCACAGCCCAGAGTGGTGCTGTCTGATTGGACTACCCAGTTTCTCTTACTACATTAAATTATTCAAAACCAGAAAGTCTTCACTTTACTACACAGCTGCTATTCACTGCCATTGTCCATTTTTTTCTTCTCAAGAGATATTTTGTTTCTAGAGCTCAGCTCAACAGCTTGCAAACATCATAAGCTTGACCATGAGTTCAGGGGAGGAAAAGCTCAGTATCAACGTTGGACTGTCACCGCCCTGATCAAAATTCTGAAACCCTTTTTTCTTTTTCTACCCAAGGGGTCGTTTTAAAAGTGGCCTTTTCTCATAAGCATTATAAAGAATTGCTGTGTTACATTCCAAGATGAAGGCAACTTTCCAAGATGAAAAGAGAATGTAGGCTTTTGTCAGTGTAGCTAATATTTTTAATTTAATTTGGAGAATATTTACCGAGTACCCACTATGTATATGCTATTTTATTTTCTCTACCAGTCACTCTTTTTAGGCAGTGCCTTTGCATATCTTGAAATGAGTTATTTAGTTTCTTGACTTGGATTCACTTTAAAAAAAAGATTTATTTATTTGAGAGAGAGAGAGAGCACAAGTGGGGCAAGGGGCAGAGGGAGAAAGGGAGAGAGAGAAGCAGACTCCCCGCTGAGCACAGAGCCTGACTGACAGGGGGTGGGGGTGGGGCTTGATCCCATGACCCTGAGATCATGACCTAAGCCGAAACCAAGAGTCCAACACTTAACCAAATGAGCCATCCAGGTGCGCCCGGTTTCACTCTTTCACACATGTTGAGCTTAATTTACATGCTGTGTAACCAGTGGGCATGTTACTTTATTCTGTATAAAATGTGTGATGCATAGAGATGCAAGGGTCCAAGAGTTCCCTATTCTGTTCCTGGTGTAGCACGCGTAAAAACAGTCTCCGTAGGGGACACGACTGGAAATGTTAGACATTTGCAAAATAAAATGTCTTCTGTCCTTTTTTTGTGTATTTTAGGTGCAGTGTGGGATGTTTTAAAGTACGAAGTCTTATTGAAATAGTTTCATTTGTCTCAAACTGTGACATTGTTCAGCATAGATCCTTTTTTTTTTTTTTTTTTTTAAGTTTACTAGAAGAAACCAGTCTCATTCATTGTGGGAACTCAGTAAATGTTAAGCCAGATTCTTCCCATAATCAGCTTTATAGGAATTAAGCTAATGGACTTTTGGGAAATTGCACTAACTCTACAGTCAGTAGGACCTTTACGGTGCTCACCCAAAGAGAAACCTGCTTATTGTATTTTTCTCAAGAGTCAAATTTAGTCTTTGGAAAATTCTAAAGCAATACAAAATATAGATAAATAATTCTCATGTGAATATTATATGGATGTGTAGTGAATGATACTATATAGATAAATAGACTAAAATACTATATAGACATATAGGTTTTGTCTGGATGATGGCAAGATAATCATGAATGCAGCAAGCACTTGAAATTATTTTAACTTTCAAATTGACTTATTTCTATTTATAGATTTCAGTTGCATCTGTAAAATAGCCTTCATTTTCCTTGTTTTTACTCCTACCCATAGCTACTATCAGGAAATAAAGAGTCTTCTCTTTTATCTAAATGGCTTATTAAAAAAAAGTCTTGGGGTGCCTCGCTGGCTCAGTTGGTAGAGCTTGCAATGGTTGAGTTTGAGCCCCAGGTTTGGGGTAGAGATTACTTAAAAACAAAATCTTGAAAAGATTTCTCTCAAAAGCTTTCTTCTTTCAGGAAGTTTTCTTGAGTTATTGTTACTTTCTCTAAATCTGATCAGATGTTCCACCAGGGTTTTAAATAGTTGGTCAGATTTGCCTTTACTTTTATGAGGATTCTAACTAGATCCCCCCTGAGATAGGTTTGGAGAACCTCACCGGTTAATGTGGTCCCACATTTTCTCCCCTTCCTTTCTTCGGTGGATATTAAAATAGAGTAGTCATCTGAATAACACTTGAGAGGCTTTTGTCTGTTAACTTTGGGTTATAAACATGCAGGGATGTGTACAGGCTCATTTACGGCCACACATTTATTCCCTAGCTCCCCATCTCTTTGTAAACAACCTCCAGTTTGGTCCAAATGAGCCGATTTCCCATACCTGCTACAGGTGAGGAATTGGAGAATATTTATCTTTATGGCAACTTCAAGATGCAGAAACTCTGCCTATTGTTGGAAAAAAAGAGCATTTAAAAGAAAAATTAAAAAAATTTTAAATTAATTAAAATTTTAAATTAATTAATTAAATTTTCAAATTAATTTAATTAAAAATTAAAAAAGTAAATTTTTTTTTAAGAACTTGCTACTAGTGATCTTAATTAATGCCCTGTAAAAATGCACGTAAATTGCTGTTATTTATGCATGAGGAAAGACTTAGCAAATATATTAAGAATAGTTACACTATAAAAAGGACAGGTAACTTGAGGAGTTTATTTTTTGAGATGAAGACCCTGAGATCACATGCTCTATGGACTGAGCCAGCCAGACACCCCTCAAGGGGGTTATTTTTAAGCAGTGTAATGGGGCTGCAGAAGGAACAGTCTGAGTCTTTAGTAGGCACATTTGGGTTAAGTCTATCCTGCCTTTGTTTATCAAACAGGGACAGACTATGATCATCTATACAGAAAAGCCAAATTTTCCTTGCTGTGATGTCCTTAGCACTCTTTATTTCATTAATGACAAAAATCAGAGTTGTAAAATGAAGCCTCAAAAATATAGTTGTATATTCAGTCTCAAGTTAATAATGTGAATCATTGCTTGTGCTAAGTTTCCCTTCTCTTGAGGACCAGCCTTCTTGCTAATTTCTTAATTTATTTGACAAATATACTAAAACTGTTAGAATGTTGTGATGACATCTAACCATTTATAAATTAAATTTTATAAAGTTATCTGGCATGTAAACACTATGAAAATGTCACTAAAATATCAATGAACAAATCCAACATCTAATGGAAATCATAATTTCATCAAATTTAGGACTCATTGTATCATGTCAGTGCTTAATTTTCAAAGTGGCCAAATTATAAAGTGATGTGTCCTCCCCTTTTTAAAAGAGAGGTTTCCTAACTTGTGTGTCTTCTTCTGGAGCCAGGATAGCGACCGCACCTTTCAGTGGGGACTATTTGGTGTGTGTTGGGTCCGTAGTAGGTTCTCAATGCAGTGTTGAAAATGATGGATGAATGAATACTTCAGAATGAATAACGCACATATTAGATACAGTTTTGTACTCTTTGCCACACCGTTGACTGTGGCCATGGCAGTACATACTGCTTTCCACCGCAAGGCAAATGTTATAGCAACGTACAATTCTGCCTTCTCTATGACCTTGAGGACATCTCTGCCAGGTTTACTGCTGTATCCACAGTGCCTGGGATTTGCATCTGATCACAGGCTGGATCTGAAGTTAATGCTGCACTCTAGCCTGGTCTTGTTTCTTGTTCTGGTCCTTTCTATATAGAGCCTTGACTTTGTGTTTCCTGCTGATTTGCTTCTTAGTAAGATGCTGGTCCATGTTGTGTTGAGCCATATCATTCTGGCTGCTTTCTTGTATCAGAACCAAAGTGCTGCTTGCAAAGGGCTCATAGTCCTTGGGAGGATGACCATGGAAGTTTTGACCAAAAGATCAAACAAAGCCACGAGTTACGGTATTTAGCATGCAATCGAAAATTATCTCAGTATTTGTAAGAGCTGTTTGGTCCTATCAAACAGGGTGATAATAAAAAGAAGGAAACTATCTTTGAAACAGGATGGAAATTACTTAATTATTTTAAGAGTCAAGGAGATACAAAGTCAAATTAGTGGTATAATCATCTGGGAGGGAATTACCAACTCCAATTTGTCTTGAAAATTAGATGAAGATGGGTCATAAAGCTAGGGATGTGGGTAAGTCATCGTTGCTCTCTTCTTTAAGTTTTGCAGTTCACAAAATAGAAATTATTACAGTGGTTCAACGTGGCGGTCCAAGCGGTGAGAAAAATTGCCCCAAATATCTGCAGCTTTGAATGTCACATTTGACCAGAACTTCAGTCATCTGAGCTGGTATCCCCTAACATTACCCACATTTCTTTGGGAAGGTAACCTCAAAACTGTGTGGCCTGACATAGCTGTTACCCTTTGGAATAAGAATCTCACACCCTAAGAAAATGTATAAATAATTTATATATTATTGGGGTTTTAAGTGCTTTGAAAACTTAAAATACTTAATAAAATCTGGTAGATTCCGATGTCTAGATTAACCTTGTAATTCCAATAGGAAAATGTGTCAATTATGATTTTTAAGCTGAAATTTAACAAGTTTTTAAGCTGTATTAGAACACTGAGAGGACTTAAGAATCACCATGTATGGGGCAAGGGGTGGGAGAAATGGCTGAACTGTTTTGTTGTGTTTTGTTAAGTTTAAATAAAATTAAAAGAAAGAATGACCATGTACATTTAATGTATTAGATTTACCATATTATTTAAGAAGTTAGGAATGTTTGTCAGTCAGTAGAACAGGGACTTAAAAAGGAAATGGAATATAGTACGTTTATTTTTACAGTTTGCATTTTTTAAGACAATTTAATGAGGTGACCAAATTTCCCTTTAAGGTAAGATTATAGAATCTGCTGGATTTGTAAATACATCAATATAATTTGTAAACTGAACTTAAATGCTTATGGAATAAGTAGAATTTTGAATTTATAATTTGTACCTCTACTAAGTTGAATGTTGAATTTTAAAAACTAAATTAAGTTCTAAATCTTTTCTGTTCACAGAAGTCACTCTCTAGGGCATCAGGAAGCTTGCATTAACCTCAGTTTCTGCATGTCGTGGCTCAGAGCTCAGTCCCCTGAAAGAATTTTTGCTTCCAAATTCAGGAGCTGCAGGAGGCTTGGAGGTGTTGAGCATGTGCACAGTATCTGATAAGATGCTTCCTTCTCTGTGTTAAGGATTCTAGAAGCTCTCCCTAAATTAACTTTCTCCAAATTAGAACCATCTGTGGGCTGAGTGTTGCTTGGAAGAGTCTCCCCAATATACTTACCTGGTATTGGGGTTGATTCCAGCGTTCCGCTGTCCGCTGTCGTGTCTGGGATTTAAAAAGTTTCATGTTTTCATATGTGTGAGTGATATACAATTTTACTGTACCTCTCAAATCCATTTGAACAACTGATTTTCTCTCCACTGGTTACTGTGGACTGAACTGGAGAACCTTCATTAAAAGAGTATAATAATTTTACTCCTGTGCCTAAATTGGTGGTCTGTATGTTGAGCACAGCTCTAAGCTTGGCACGAACAGTAAACAATGTGAACTATGTGTCAATTATTTTTATTATTTCTGAGACCTTTTTCCCCATTACTTTTAGACTTCTGGGTATGCTTTTTTATTGTCGATTCAGATTGCTGGATAGAAGGGAGTTGGGGGTACTTGATACCGTTCTAATAAACATTTCTCCTTCTCTTTGACTCCTACTTCAGTTTGCACAAACTGTATCTTAAAAAGTTACATGTAACTTTCAGGAACATTAAGTATTTTTTCCTGAGTAGTTTTAAAACTCTTATCATTGGTGCTGTTGTTATTTTAACATAAAGCTAAGCCACTGATTGCTATCATTCAATGACCTGTGTGTACAGGGAGGGAGAATGAATGAGAGTGTGTTTCCTAAATGAATGTACAGAAAGGTGAGACTGGCTGGTTATTTCCCCCAGAATTCGTAGACTAGAGCTAATGTATTTATGGATTCTGTAAAGACAGTAGCATAAGCAAAGCATTTATACCTCTGCCAACATTTCCAAGAGCCCAAGGCGGCTCTCCGTTGTAGACCATACCACATTTTCCATGATCTCAGTTCCCAGACCAAGGTAATAAGAACTTTATTATCAAAAAAGCCCTACTAACAACTTGCAGGTATAAATCACCCTAATTGGACAACTAAAGGCATTGATTCACTAGGCATTTAGAAATACCCAATAGAAGTGCTTTTAAACCACTTCTCATTTGGAAGTCAAACTCTGGGTAGTAGAGGACAGTAAATGATGTGCATCTTTTATTACTGTATTTTATTATATTTGTATCTCTAATGGACCTAGTTAACAATAATGACCAGGTACTTGCTCTATGACTGACATTCTGCAAATTGAAGAGATTCTTACAAGAGGGAGCAAGATACAACAGTATTTTACCAAGTACTTAATGTGAAGGTATGGACTCAAATGCTACAGAGTTGAGAGAGCAATCATGAAGGGCTTTCAGACGGAGGGGGATTTGAGCAGGTCTTAAAGTGAATCACATCTGGAAAGTAGAAGATATATGCCAGTATAAGATTATTCTTGGGTCTTTTTCTTCAGTGCCCCTGTTAGGGGTGATATATAAACCTTCAATAACTGTTGTGACAGATAATTACATTCCATTAACATGTGAAATTTTCACCTTGTTAGAGAGAATATAATGTTTAGGGTGTTGTCCTATGGAATTTCCTTCTTTAGGAGGTTAAAACTATTTGGGATGGAGCTTATGCTAACCTTCTATATTATAACATAATGTATGTGTATATAACACATAATATGTAACATAGTATGTATACATTTATATATACATTATATATAATATTTATACATAAATTAGGCATGTAAAATTATATGGTTATATTAGATATTATATTATTATAGTTAGCATATAATATATATTATATTGTAATAAGCAACAATTGATTACCTATATTTTTTCACCTCTAGGTAGCTATTACTGGACACTCTTTAAAAGTTATGGAGTTAAAAAGATGTTAAGTAATTTTGATTTTTTAAGAAAGATTTTATTTATTTATTTGACAGATGGAGAGACAGCGAGACAGGGAACACAAGCTGGCGGAGTGGGAGAGGGAGAAGCCGGCTTCCCACTGAGCAGGGAGCCCAATGTGGGGCTCGATTCCAGGACCCTAGGATCACAACCCGAGCCGAAGGCAGACGCTTAACGACTGAGCCACCCAGGCGCCCCGTGTAATTTTGACTTTGTCAGGCTGATTTCCTGCAGTTAGATCTAGCTCAATTATA
Organism: Ailuropoda melanoleuca; assembly: GCF_002007445.2. NCBI lineage: Eukaryota > Metazoa > Chordata > Mammalia > Carnivora > Ursidae > Ailuropoda > Ailuropoda melanoleuca. The sequence goes on along the minus strand of NC_048222.1, from coordinate 92,076,809 downwards.
TTTGACTATACCTTTCAAAAACTATCCTTAATAACAAAATAAAAGCAACACCAAAAAATGATGTAGTTTGATATTGAAAGAGATTCAACCCATAGCTTTTCTCCATGCACTGGCAGACATTCCAGAACTTTCATCCAGATGCATTTGTGTAACATTTGAATAATGATCATGTAATTTGTTGGATGCTTTTGGGAGAGAAATTCACTATGCAGAAATATTTATTATTTAACTAATTTCTCAAATTATAGGTTTTTGATTAGAGTAAAATTATTTTAAATTGCTCCTAATGTTAAACCCAATCTTTATTAGTGTTACATAGAACTGTGAAGCGGAATCATATAATTTTTTTTTCCATTCTGGAAGGAACACTCTCATTTTGTAGATGATTACACTTTGCTCCAGCGAGAGATTAAACCACCTCCCCAAGCTTTTGTAGCCTAGGAGGCCTAGAACCCATTTCCTGATAGACAGTTGGGCTTTCTTTTTAGAGTATTTCCCATAACAATGTATACAGAAAGGGGAATCAATGTAACTATTTCTTATGTGGCCATTGAGGGACACGAGCTACCTGCATGGACTAAGTCTGGGAGGGAGTTTACAGGAATGTAGCTTATCAGTGCTTTCAGTTCCTTAGAACAGAGTTTCCTGCCCTGTGTGCTATAAATGGGTATGGGTGTGCTGGAGGTGGATGGACAGGGCTTGGGGTGGCCAGAGGGTGTGTTAAGTGGCAAAATCGGGAAAGGATTGAAATAAATCACTTTAGCATACTTTAAGTATATGTAGACAATTTTTTTGGGGGGGCAGTAGAATCCACTCTCTAGGAAGAATAGGAAGAAATAGGCTTTTGTTGGAAGACTGCTCTAATGAACTCTTTTAAGGGCTGGGCCTTCAGTGCTGAGGAATGGGCTAATTGAATAAAAAGGAGAAGCACGTTTTCAGAGACTGTGTGGACAGTGGGAGAGGGAGAGAAAGACTTAATGGCTGGTGGCTTAAGAGAAACTTTGGGAATGAGAGAAGTGTCCGATGGGGAAGTCAGCTGAATCTACTATGCTCTGTGATGCTTGGTGGAGGAGATTACTTTGGGAGATGAGACGAGATGCAAGATGAGCACTGGCAAAACCAGAGGCTGTCCAAGGATGGATAGTTGCATATACAGTAAAATACACTTATGAGAAATTGTTAACAAAGGTCAGATATGCACTAAAATACATAAGGGCGGGGCACCTGGGTGGCTTAGTTGTTAAGCGTCTGCCTTCGGCTCAGGGCGTGATCCCAAGGTCCTGGGATTGAGCCCCGCATCAGGCTGCCTGCTCTGCTGCGAGCCTCCTTCTTCCTCTCCCACTTCCCCTGCTTGTGTTCCCTCTCTCACTGGCCGTCTCTCTCTCTGTCAAATAAATAAATAAAATCATTAAAAAAAGATACATAAAGGCAATTTTTTGGGAATGTAATACAGACACCTCCCGTCTCACTGCCCATTTACAGTAAAGTCTTAAGATTCCTGACTTGTATATTCCAAATTGGAATCCTAGTCCTGGGAGACTGTAAACATTGGGGGAGGGCCTTTGTGAGGGTATTGTGGTTCCTAAGCCACCTCAAGGTTTGTGCTCCGTGTGCAGAATGAATCATGTGTTGTTGGACGTTAGGGATACGGAATATAAATAACTGATATTGGGTGAGGTTTCCTTTCAAAAATAGTACTATGTCAGCCTGTTCATGTGTCAACATTAAATTTTAATGTGAAAAAAGTTGCTTGTGCTAAAAAGGAGTACATATTTTTTGAGAATTTTTTCAAATGAACAATCAACACAGAGTTTCTTAAAGAACTTTATTTCTATATTTGTGAGTGTTTTATAAAACACTACAGTGGTGGAAGAATTATTGATATTATATTGCATATCTAATAAGTAAGCTATATTAAAAGAATAAATATTCATAGGAACTATGGGAACTATACCTGGAAAAAAGTACCCCCTTAAATTATTGTACAGAAAATAACGGTATGCATTATTGTAAGAAGTTAAGCATATATATGTAATACATATGGGTGAAACTTTTTTTGTTTTGTCTTTTGCCGTTTGTGAGATCCTACCAAGATGATTAGATGATAGATTCTGTTGGTAATTTACAGGCAGCATTTGGACAAGCAGCAAAAATACCAGAATCTTTAGGACCATGTTTGAGTGAGATCATGTGTTCTCATGAGCAGGAATAGGGCTAATAATACAATGAGAAGACAAGATAATTTTGTAGTTAATTCAGGGTGAAATACTTTCCTTCCGATTATCGTATTGTTTCAGGTGAAAGTATTTGGTCTGAATTATTCAGACATTTGCTGTAATTCCCCATTTGATCTGTGCATGGTCATTGGGTGTTGATAAGAGTGGGAATCCAGAGCCCGGTGGGTGCAAGGCTAAGAAGAAGGGACGGGAGACAGTTCTCTGTGTGTCAAGGGTCAGTCAATAATACTGGTCATGATTTGCTTGGGCAGTTTTTTTAGCAGCTATTTCTTTGCCAAATGAATAAAAAAGTGACTTTTTAGGGTCATTTTCCAAGTTCTCCTGTAAAAATGGATTAGAATGAAGAGTGTGCACTAAATTTCATCTTGTTTCTTACTTTCTGTTAAGGATATACTTCGCTTAGAAGCTGAATAGACAACCGGGATTAAACTTGAAATCATAAATGCTGTGTATTCTATGTAGTTCAAAGGTTTTACATGTTATTTCACCTAGAGAGTTGTACAGACTCTTGGGAAATGTTTTTTTTCAGAGAATGCTAACCGAGCACAAGGCCTGTTGATGACAGAAGTACTTCAGTGGTAGAATGACTAAAAAATTTATAGTGAAAGGTTTGTGACAACCCAGTTTTGCATGTATGGCCCAGGGACCAGGCTAATTCTAATACAAAGAAGAGTCCTTCCTTGGCTTAAGTAAATAAACACTAGATTGACTTTTTATCCAGTCAGTTATTCTAACGTTGCAACTTTTTTCCTCCTCAAAAGAAGAAGAGCATGTTTTTCCTCATGAAAAGGAATTACCCCCCTACCAATGTTCTATTCCCCTCTCTTTCTCCTCTCTTCAAAGGAAAAAAAAAGTGTGTGTGTGTGTGTGTATGTGTTTATGTATGTTGAAAATTTAAATTTAGCATAGTTTTCATGAAAAAATATGTTTTAGTTAATCAAATGTGTTCTTTGCACTGAGGTTTTGGTTCCTGGGAGATATATTTACATCCCATTTCTGAATTAGCTTCTGGAGTCATCTTTAACCGGGCCGAGGAATCTCTCAGGTGAACGGCTGGAGTCTGACTCATCTGGTTTACGGGCTGGGGTCTCACTGCTCTAGCTTCTACAGTCCGGCTTTGAGGTTGCTCTGAGAAAGTGAGGCATCAAATGTTCGATATGTCAGATAAGAAGATAGTAAAGAGGACTAAAAAGATGATGTCAGACTGAAACATAACATTTAAAGTAAAAGAAGAAAGGGGAGCAAAGTTGAAAACAAAAAGCACTGAACAGTGTAAATAAGGTAGAATGAAATAGAAAACATAAGCAAAAATATTGAAATGTTGTGAAAATAATAGGAGTTTATTTTATATTTTGCTCATACTTATATAATGCTTAGTAAGTGCCAAACACTGTTTAGAGGCTTAACTCATTTAATCCTGAACCCCTATGGGATTGGTACTATTATTATCCCCATCCTACAAATTTGGAAACAGATGCAGAGAGGTAACATTTAACATCACAGTCTTGTGAGTGGCAAAATCAAGATTAGAATATACATGGATATATAGCTACATTGTTAACTAAGTATACAAAATCAGTACATTAAGACCTGTTTGCTTTATCCCCTTCCTTTCTTCTGAGACCATTTCCTCTCTTCTTGCCTCTCCCTCTTTCCTTTTTAAGAAATTCTCCTTCTTTTTTTTTTTTTAATATTTTTTTATTATATTATGTTAGTCACCATACAGTACATCCCTGGTTTTTGATGTANTCTCTTTCCTTTTTAAGAAATTCTCCTTCTTTTTTTTTTTAATATTTTTTTATTATATTATGTTAGTCACCATACAGTACATCCCTGGTTTTTGATGTAAAGTTTGATGATTCATTAGTTGCGTTTAACACCCAGTGCACCATGCCATATGTGCCCTCCCCACCACCCATCACTAGGCTATCCCATTCCCCCACCCCCTTCCCCTCTGAAGCCCTCAGTTTGTTTCTCAGAGACAGACATAGTGAAGAGAAGGGCCATATGCACCCCAATGTTCATAGCAGCATTGTCCACAATAGCTAAATCATGGAAGGAGCCGAGATGCCCTTCAACAGATGACTGGATTAAGAAGCTGTGGTCCATATATACAATGGAATATTACTCAGCTATCAAAAAGAACAATTTCTCAACATTTGCTGCAACATGGACGGCACTGGAGGAGATAATGCTAAGTGAAATAAGTCAAGCAGAGAAAGACAATTATCATATGATTTCTCTCATCTATGGAACATAAGAACTAGGAAGATTGGTAGGAGAAGAAAGGGATAAAGAAAGGGGGGTAATCAGAAGGGGGAATGAAACATGAGAGACTATGGACTCTGAGAAATTCTCCTTCTTATTATATGCATTGAGTGGAAGCTGCTGCCATATTACTATTATTTTTTAAGATTTTATTTATTTGAGAGCGAGAGAGAAAGAGCACAAACAGGGGGAGTGGTAGAGGGAGAGAGAGAAGCAGACTCTTCGCTGAGCAGGGAGCCCGATGTGGGGCTCGATCCCAGGACCCCAGGATCATAACCTGAGCCAAAGGCAGACACTTAACCTACTGAGCCACCCAGGCACCCCTGTGCCATGTTCTTAAACACGCTCTCTCCTTGCTTCCAAACTCTCCTTGCTACCCCACCATCGTATCTTGATTTTACAATGTATTTCCAAACATTAGTTTCTCTGCATTTTCATCAGGAAAAACAAGATCATCTTCCTTGGGGCAAATTATCATTTCAACTTAAAAATGGAGCTATATTAAAAATAAGATTTAACTATAATTTTCATCATTCATATAAGAATATCATTCTGTCCTTTTCTTGATTAATCTGGATTAGTCTCTTTAGTCAGACAAAAATAACAGACTCATAAGAGTATGTACCAGTGAAAGTTTTCTAAGACATTAGCACTTCTCATTTTATTTAGGACTGTCAGCGTACAAGTGTATGCATACACACATATACACACATCTTTAAGTGGAGTATGTTATCTAGGAAATCAAGAGAGTTAGAAACTGAGTATAGATAAATATTTTAAAATAGGTGGGCAAATGACTTTTCATAGGAAGACCTGGTGTGCGGGGACTTGAAAGACCTAGCCAGTTATTCTAGCTAAGCTGATCATTGTAGCTTGAATCATACTGGAGTTTTAAGATGGGTAGCTCATTTCATTGGAAAATTCAGTATTTTTTTCGGAAGTAGGTGTTGCCATGGTGACAGAATGGCTTAGCCACTGAAGACTAATTTCATTGGTTGAGTGTCTGCAGACTTGTTTGTTGAGTAACATTAATATGTTGCCTCCTGCTGTTTTTTATTGAGGAGACCATCTGGCATTAAGCCGTATTTAAAGGTACAGCTTTGTGAGACAAAGAATACTGGGTGACGTACACTGAGGTGTTAAAAATAGGTTTTGCAGGAATTGGCTCTTTCAACTAATCGGTGACTAAGTAGTTCCACTTCAAATCACTGCCTATTATAGCCAATTTTATTAATTCATAATTCTAGTCTTTGACACTAAGAATCAAAGACTTTACTTTTGAGCTTGCTTATATTACACAAATTTAATTGCCTAAATATACACCTTTAACATGATCATATTAATCTCGATGTGCCTAAAAATGAACCCACTTGATAAACTGTTCTCTCACATTGTATCTCCATAAGCCACATGTTAGAGCTATTTTGTAAAAATAATGATTACTGGAGATGTTTAACATTAGAACATAAATAGTTGTCAGTTTTCCTTTTATATTTGAAGGTGATAAAAATAATGGATTTTCAAGTACGTAGTGAAAATATGGCAAATGCATCTGTTATCTAAATGGTAACTATCCATTCTAAATAATAAATATCTGTTGTGTATATATTAAGAGACATACCTCTTAGTTTTGTTGACCGTTTCCTTTTCTGTGCAAAAGCTTTTTATCCTGATGAGGTCCCAATATTCATTATTGCCTTTGTTTCCCTTGCCTTTGGAGACATGTCTTGCAAGAAGTTGCTGCAGCTGAGGTCACAGAGGTTGCTGACTGTGTTCTTCTCTAGGATTTTGATGGATTCCTGTCTCACATTTAGGACTTTCATCCATTTTGAGTTTTTCTTTGTGTATGGTGTAAGAAAGTGGTCTAGTTTCATTGTTTTTCAGTCTTCTACATGTGGCTGTCCAATTTTCCCAACACTATTTGCTGAAGAGACTGTCTTTTTTTCCCCCCTCATTGGATATTCTTTCCTGCTTTGTCAAAGATTAGTTGACTGTGGAGTTGAGGGTCCATTTCTGGGTTCTCTATTCTGTTCCACTGATGTATGTGTCTGTGTTTGTGCCAGTACCATGCTGTCTTGATGATTACAGCTTTGTAATAGAGCTTGAAGTCTGGCATTGTGATGCCACCAACTTTGGCTTTCTTTTTCAACATTCCTCTGGCTATTGGGGTCTCTTCTGGTTCCATACAAATTTTAGGATTATTAGGTTCCTCAAGAAGTTAACTCAAGAAGTTAAAAATAGAGCTACCCTGCAAGCCAGGAATTACACTACTAGGTATTTACCCCAAAGATACAAATGTAGTGATCTGAAGGGGCACCTGCTCCCCAGTGTTTATAGCAACAATGTCTACAATAGCCAAACTGTGGAGGAAGCCCAGATGTCCATCGACAGATGAATGGATAAAGAAGATGTGGCATATATATATATATATATATATATATATATATATAATGGAATATTACTCAAAAGGATGAAATCTTAGCATTTACATCAACGTGGATGGAACTGGAGGGTATTATGCTGAATGAAATAAGTCAATTGGAGAAAGACAATCATCATATGGTCTCACTCATAGATGGAATATAAGAAATAGCACAGAAGATCATAGGGGAAGGGAGGGAAAACTGAATGGGAAGAAATCAGAGAGGAAGACAAACCATGAGAGACTCTTAACTATAGGAAACAAACTGAGCATTGTTGGAGGGGCAGTGGGTGGGGGGATAGTGTAACTGGATGATGGACATTAAGGAGGGCACATGATGTGATATGCACTGAGTGTTATATGCAACTGATTAATTACTGAACTCTATATCTGAAACTAATGATGTACTATATGTTGGTTAATTGAATCCAAATAAAAAAACTGGAAAAATAAAAAAAGAAAGAGACATACACTTTTTTTAAGAAGCTTCCTAATATAGTAGGAGGGGCTAAGATGCATATATATGATAATCAAGACAGAATATGGCAGATACCTTAAGAGAAATGCAAAGTGAAATTTGAAATTAAAGGAAGGAGGAAAATATATTCAGTAACGATACCAAGATGTCTCTGTGAGAGAAGTGGTCCTGATAGGCCTGTATCCTAGCAAGTGGAGATGACGAGAGGATTCTAGAAGAAGAGCAGTACCACTCATTGAAATTATCACTCCAAGCTCTCTAAGAATGGGTTCCAAGGTAATTGATGTTCCGAGAATAACAATATCAGACTTTGTGTTCAGCGCTTACTGCACGTGGGAAAGAAGCAAAATCTTAACAGACAGGCTTTCGTCGTATTATGTGTCCTTGAGTAGAAATATATGAGCTGCTAATTTAAGAAAAAGGTAACATGTGCTTTTGACAGGTTTAGTGAGGTGTGGTGGACCAACCACCAGGAGAGAGATGTATGGTTGTTAGTTTGAATTGAGGACCTATATTTCAGGAGAGAGCTTGAGGAGAGAAAGAGTTTTCGGAATCATCTGCAAGACTGGTGAAGGTGAAAGTGGTGATTGTGGATGGGACCACGGAGGGAGAGAGAATAGACAGAGAAAAGAAGGTGTCCCAGGGCAGAGCCTTAGTAGATATATCAACATTTTTAAGAGTAGAGGAGGTAGACAGAGCAGAGGAGTAGTCAGAGAAATAGAGACCATCGATGAAATTCAGTGCCATGGAAATCATGGGAAGAGAGTTTCAGGGGCCGGAGGTAGAGGCAATGCCATGGGCTGTGGTAGTTGATGAAACAGAGGTCTCAGGAAAAGTCACTTGCTTCCTGAACTGGCTGGAAATCACTGTGACATGTGGGGTCAGGTTCAGTAGAACTTAGAAGAAGGACCAGACCAAGGAATAAGGAGTAAGTGGAGGGTTGATTCCCCTCAAACACTAACCTTTTCTTATTCATCCATCAAACCAAGCACCTGGAAAGATTAATCTCTTTCTACCTCTTTATCACACTCATTCCAGATTCACAGCAATGTGGCTTCCTTGGCGTCATGCTGTTGAAACTGTTCTTGTGAAGGACACTAATGATCTCCTCAAAGGGTGACCTTGTGTCCTGGTGCAAAATGGGGCCATATTCTGTGCTTCTTGGGTATTTGTTACTAGAGCCCCCTTTCACTCTCAAAACTGTCCTGGTTTCAATGGAAGTTCTGAGTCACCCTGGCTCTTAACCACCAATTCCACTGAGCAGCTTTCAATCTTTATCGTACTTGACCTTATTTATTTATTTTTGCATCATACAGTTGATCACCTCATTTATTGTGACTTGCAGCTCCTCTTTGACTTGTGCTGGCTAAGTCTCCTGGTTCTCCTTGTATCTTCTCAGTCTTTTTTGAGACTCTGTCTACCCTTTAAGTGGTGGCATTGCCCAGACTTCTGTTACTGGTTTCTTCTCTTTGCATTACGCACCTTCTCCTTGGACAAGCTCATTCACAGAAATAGGTGCAGCTAACTATAAGCCAATGCCCATAAAGCATAGCTCTAGTTTCTCCCCTTGGATTTTAGGTTTGCATGTCCATCTGCCTCGTGAACACCTTCACTGTAATGGAAACTTAACATATGGGCAAGAACTTGATGTAAGACACAGGAGGGTTGCTGGCTCTGCCATTTAGCAGTTTAGAGAACTTGAAGAAGATCTTCAATTTCTCTGTGGCTCAATTTTCATTCTGTAAAATCAGAAAACCTATCACACAGGATTTATGTGGGTGTAAAATGAGATAGCACATGTGAAGTACTTTCTATGGTTCATGGCACACGATGTGTGTTTTGTAAATGTTTTTATTCCCCAAACCTTATTCTTCTCCATATTTCCTGTTTTGATGTGGAACACCTGTCTGAGCAGAGGAGGGCCCATGTTTAGACATTAAGGAGGGCACACAAAATATTTTTTAAACAATTGGATGGTACCTCAATATGGGAGACCCTGAAAGCTGGACAGAGGAGTTTAGATGTGTTGACGGTAACAAGGGCTTCTGGAAGCTTTTAAGCTGAGGGTGAATCTATGACAAGTGGTGTGTTCGTAAAATTAGTTATTTTAATATTAAGCCAGATGTCTTAAAAGTGGGGATGGGGTAGGGAGTCTGGCCAGAAGGCTGTTGAAGTAAGAGTAGGATAATTTGAGGAAGAAAAGATAGGCGAGGAAAGGTGATACATCTACAGGTTGTTTTTGCCTGTTAGTTCTTCTTCAGAAGACTGCAACTTTATTTTCATCCACAAGATATGTTTAATAAAAACTGAGTAATTTTTTTATAGATCAAGATATCACTATTGTTCTAAGCTAATCTCTTTGTGATGGAGAAGGAAAATGTGCCAATTAATATGATGGCAAACATTTTCAGCCTGATTGACTCAGTATTTACTTAGATAACTTACCTCTTCAGAGCGTTGAATGAATTTTATAAAGGCCTGGTCCCATTTGTGATAGGGTTATTATTCTCATAGATACAGTCTGTGCATGATGCATAGCTCACTCTGGGAGGATGTTTGTACTTCAAGTGATTCTTGCCTGTTGCATGACACCGTGTGAATTAAAATATAAACTTTCAAATGTGTCACAGGAAGATTACTCTCTTTGAAGAGGAAAGAGTCAGTATGAAGACCTGAGAAATTTGGCAAGTTGAAAATGGAAAGGAAAAAATACCCAGTCTTTAAAAACATTTGTAAATTCCCCCCCTTTCTCTCTTTTTCTTTCTTTCTTTTTCTTTCTTTCTTTCTTTCTTTCTTTCTTTCTTTCTTTCTTTCTTTCTTCTTCTTTCTTTCTTTCTTCTCTTTCTTTCTTTCTTTCTCTCTCTCTCTCTCTCTTTCTCTTTCTCTTTCAATAATTACTGCTTTGAAATCTGGAATGTAAAAATGGCAGACTTTTTCTCCCCCTTTCAGGATTTGAAAGAACCAAACACTGGGAAATATTTGGTTCTGAACTGAAGAGCAGGGTGATTATGAAGAGTATTTAGGTGGCTACTTGATTCCTTCATAGCTCTGCCTAACTGTCCAGACAAGGTATTAAAAGGAAAAATTTGAATTGTGGATGGTTTATGTTGCATTTATATTACAAAGGAAACCATGCAACAAATGTTCAAGTCAACTAAGTGTGAGAAAAGGACAGTGTAAGAAATTTAAGATAAAAAAAATTTAGGGGCACCCTGGTGTCTCGGTTGGTTGGGTGTCCAAAGGTTGGTTTTGGCTTGGGTCATGACCTCTGGGTTGTGGGATCCAGCTCCGCATTGGGCTCCATGCTCAGAGAGGGGTCTGCTGGAGATTCTCTCTCTCCCTCTGTTCCTCCCCTCATTCCCACTCTCTCTATCTCTGTCCCCAAAATAAACAAACAAACAAGCAAACAAACAACAAACTACATTCTTGGGATCATGAGACCTATGTTCCAGAAGAGAGTTTATTAGAATTGAATTAAATAAAAACTAATGTTTGCACAGTGGTGGGGAAGAAGTGTGGAATGGAGTGGAAACTGTGAGAGAAGTTTACTTTTGTAAAGTTTGGGATCTGAAATGCACAATCACTGAAGCCTCAGCTCTAAAATCCTGCCACCTCTATTAAATGTGACAGCGATTTCACTGTTAAAATGTAAGCTACCATATATGCCACCGATATGTGTTTTCTGGCTTACTAGTAATATAAAAAGAAGAAATCTTATAATTCATATTTTTAATCTTATTTTCATCTTTTCTTTGTATTTCTTTTGATACATTATAACAAGGAGAATATAATTAAACTGGCTTCACAGTTTATTCTTGAGATTTTAGAGTTACACTGCTCTCAAGCTCTGTCCTAAAACTTGCCTCTTTTAATGGCTGAAAGTCCTTGCTGTTTATTGTTTTTATTAGAGATCTATTGAGATAGACTT
>NC_048222.1:92049255-92064032 GCF_002007445.2 Ailuropoda melanoleuca | reverse complement strand
TTTTTTTATAGATCAAGATATCACTATTGTTCTAAGCTAATCTCTTTGTGATGGAGAAGGAAAATGTGCCAATTAATATGATGGCAAACATTTTCAGCCTGATTGACTCAGTATTTACTTAGATAACTTACCTCTTCAGAGCGTTGAATGAATTTTGTAAAGGCCTGGTCCCATTTGTGATAGGGTTATTATTCTCATAGATACAGTCTGTGCATGATGCATAGCTCACTCTGGGAGGATGTTTGTACTTCAAGTGATTCTTGCCTGTTGCATGACACCGTGTGAATTAAAATATAAACTTTCAAATGTGTCACAGGAAGATTACTCTCTTTGAAGAGGAAAGAGTCAGTATGAAGACCTGAGAAATTTGGCAAGTTGAAAATGGAAAGGAAAAAATACCCAGTCTTTAAAAACATTTGTAAATTCCCCCCCTTTCTCTCTTTTTCTTTCTTTCTTTTTCTTTCTTTCTTTCTTTCTTTCTTTCTTTCTTTCTTTCTTTCTTTCTTCTTCTTTCTTTCTTTCTTCTCTTTCTTTCTTTCTTTCTCTCTCTCTCTCTCTCTTTCTCTTTCTCTTTCAATAATTACTGCTTTGAAATCTGGAATGTAAAAATGGCAGACTTTTTCTCCCCCTTTCAGGATTTGAAAGAACCAAACACTGGGAAATATTTGATTCTGAACTGAAGAGCAGGGTGATTATGAAGAGTATTTAGGTGGCTACTTGATTCCTTCATAGCCCTGCCTAACTGTCCAGACAAGGTATTAAAAGGAAAAATTTGAATTGTGGATGGTTTATGTTGCATTTATATTACAAAGGAAACCATGCAACAAATGTTCAAGTCAACTAAGTGTGAGAAAAGGACAGTGTAAGAAATTTAAGATAAAAAAAATTTAGGGGCACCCTGGTGTCTCGGTTGGTTGGGTGTCCAAAGGTTGGTTTTGGCTTGGGTCATGACCTCTGGGTTGTGGGATCCAGCTCCGCATTGGGCTCCATGCTCAGAGAGGGGTCTGCTGGAGATTCTCTCTCTCCCTCTGTTCCTCCCCTCATTCCCACTCTCTCTATCTCTGTCCCCAAAATAAACAAACAAACAAGCAAACAAACAACAAACTACATTCTTGGGATCATGAGACCTATGTTCCAGAAGAGAGTTTATTAGAATTGAATTAAATAAAAACTAATGTTTGCACAGTGGTGGGGAAGAAGTGTGGAATGGAGTGGAAACTGTGAGAGAAGTTTACTTTTGTAAAGTTTGGGATCTGAAATGCACAATCACTGAAGCCTCAGCTCTAAAATCCTGCCACCTCTATTAAATGTGACAGTGATTTCACTGTTAAAATGTAAGCTACCATATATGCCACCGATATGTGTTTTCTGGCTTACTAGTAATATAAAAAGAAGAAATCTTATAATTCATATTTTTAATCTTATTTTCATCTTTTCTTTGTATTTCTTTTGATACATTATAACAAGGAGAATATAATTAAACTGGCTTCACAGTTTATTCTTGAGATTTTAGAGTTACACTGCTCTCAAGCTCTGTCCTAAAACTTGCCTCTTTTAATGGCTGAAAGTCCTTGCTGTTTATTGTTTTTATTAGAGATCTATTGAGATAGACTTCACACACCAAACAATTCACACAGTTAAAGGATAAAATTCAGTGGTTTTTAGTATATTCATGGGGCGGCACAGCCACCATCACTTTCAATTATAGAATGATTCATTCCCCAAAAAAGAAACTCCAGGGGTGCCTGGGTAGCACTGCGGTTAGGAGTCTGCCTTCGGCTCAGGGCGTGATCCTGGCGTTCTGGGATCGAGCCCCACATCAGGCTCCTCCGCTAGGAGCCTGCTTCTTCCTCTCCCACTCCCCCTGCTTGTGTTCCCTCTCTCACTGGCTGTCTCTATCTCTGTCAAATAAATAAATAAAATCTTAAAAAAAAAAAAAGAAACTCCATGCCCATCATCAAGTCACTTTCCATTTCCCAATTTCCTCCCCACATTTCCCCACCAGCCCTAGGCAATNCACTCCCCCTGCTTGTGTTCCCTCTCTCGCTGGCTGTCTCTATCTCTGTCAAATAAATAAATAAAATCTGTATGGTGATTAACATAATATAATAAAATAAAATTAATTATAAAAAAAAATCTTAAAAAAAAAAAAAGAAACTCCGTGCCCATCATCAAGTCACTCTCCATTTCCCAATTTCCTCCCCACATTTCCCCACCAGCCCTAGGCAATTTTTTTTTTTTGAGAAAGAGAGAGAGAACAAGAGAGCACATGCATGCACACTCAAGCTTGGTGGGGGAGGGGCAGAGGGAGAGGGAGAGAATCTTAAGCAGGCTCCATGCCTGGCATGGAGCTGGACACGGGCTCTACCTGATGACCCTGAGATCATGACCTGAACTGAAATGAAGAGTCAAATGCTTAACCAACTGAGCCACCCAGGCGCCCCTCCCCGGTAGCGTTTTAAATGACTTTCCTCCTCACCCATTACCTGTGTCTATCAATGGTGTTGCTTGCAGACACATTATGGTTTGGTTCCCAATGGCTGTGCCTTTTCTTCTCATTTCATTCAGTTCATTTGCTTCAATTAAGTAAATAAATGTGAAGGACAAAGTATTTTCAGTGTTGACTAGATACCTGAGGTTGATGTTACAAAATACAAAGACGGAGTGTAGATATAAAGACAGATGTTATTTGTCAGGCATTATTTAATATTCTTTCCATTTCATAGATGAGGCGCGGCCACTCAGAGATGTCAAATCACTTACTTCATGTCATCAATGGTACCGTAGGAATTAAAAACAAACAAACAAACAAACAAACAAACTTAGATTATGTGCTTCCAAAACCCATAGTGATTCAAATATACCAGAGGCTCTCAAACTTGAGCCTGCATCGGAATCACCTGGAGGACTTGTTAAAACATGGGTTGCTGGGGCTCACCCCTAGAGTTTCTGACTCAATAGGTATGATGTGAGGCCTAAAAATTTGCATTTCTAACAACTTTCCAGGGATGCTGCTGCTGTTGGGAGCCACTGTAATACACTGTCATCATTCCCCTAGGTATATGTGATTTCTGATCCTCAAAGGGCTATTAGGGTGGAAGGAGACTCAAGAGAGAATAATATAAAGTCAATAATAGTTACAAAGGCCTAAGAGTACATAGAGACAAAATCCCCCATCAATTCTGATCAGAGGGTTAGAACAAGTTTCTGCAGGAGACATTATGGGGATGGATTCATTTATGTTTATCTCAAGCTTTTACCTCCAACTGGTGAAATCACAGAGCAGCAACTGACCCTTCTGACGTTCGTTTTGTCACAAACATGCCTAGAGTGGCTCAGTACATGTAAGTGAGCTCATGGAGGGGATGGTGGTTCTGGAGAAGTACAGGAAGCAGCCAGATTATGAAACTGAATACTGGAAAGTATGGTGGCCGAGGATGATTGGAAACCTCCTAGGCACTCTTATATTCCATGGTCAGTTTCGGTGACTTGATGCCATCTGTATGACAGAGTAAAAGTAAACTTAATTTGACGATTCTCTTTGGTTCTGAGTCTTTCAACGTACAAATGAAATCTTTTTTTTTAAATTCAATTAGCCAACATATAGTACATCATTAGTTTCAGATGTAGTGTTCAGTAATTCATCAGTTGCAAATAACACCCAGTGCTCATCAAGTCACATGCCTTCCTTAATGCCCATCAAATGAAATCTTGATAAAGAAAATCTCAGGGTGCCTGTGTGGCTCAGTCGGTGAATTGTCTGCCTTTCGGCTCAGGTCGGGATCCCAGTGTCCTGGGATCAAGCCCCGCATTAGGCTCTCTGCTCAGCGAGGAGCCTGCTTCTCCCTCTGCCCCTCCCCCGCAGCTTGTGCTCTCTCTCTCTCACTTGCTCTCTCTCAAATAAATAAAATCTTAAAAAAGGGGGGTACATGGGTGACTCAGTCGGTTAAGTGTCTGCCTTCAGCTCAGGTCATGATCCCAGGGTTCTGGAGATCAAGCCCGGCGTTGGACTCCCTGCTCAGTGGGAGTTTGCTTGTCCCTCTCCCTCTGCCGGCTGCTCCCTCTGATTGTGTTCTCTCTGTCTCTCTGTCACATGAATAAATAAAAATCGTAAAGAAAAAATCTCAAAAATAGCAGTGTAACAATGCTTTCCTAAGAAGCTATGAAATACTGTGGTGATCTTCTCCTGCAGTGAACCGGGATAGGCCGGTCTTTATTGAATTGTTTTATGATATAGTCCATTTAGGGTGTACGCTCACTCAGTAACCTCGTATTGCTGAATTAACGTAATAATATAATAATGCAGTATTAATGGGATATACATAATCTCAGGATTGTGTACCAGTTGCCCCTCTTCCTGAAGTAGTTTTGTCTGTCGACTATACAAGGCTTTTAAATTAATTAAAATAATCAGAGACCTTAATGTGTCAATTTTGAACAGTATGAACAATTCACTCAGAAGAACAGCTTCAATTTATAAAGGATCAAAAAGAGTAATCATTGAAACCTAGTGCTATGAACTGATCCCTTTTTGATGCGGGCTGATTATTGATGGGACTGTTCACAGCTGTGCCCAAAGTAGAAATCACACCCGAGCTGGTGAGTAAATGAAAGGGACCAGTGACTCTCTCAGCTGCTAAAGACCCAGCTATTAATGGAGATTTATTTTTATTGCACATTTGGAATCTTGTCATCCCAGAGGGTGCTGAAATAGAATCTCAGTACTACTTGATTTAAGAGGCAGAGGCTTTATACATGCAGTTACTAAAAAAAAAAAAAAAGAAAAAGGAAAAAAAAAGGAGGGGACCATATTTGTCTTTGCATTTGTTCCTTTCTCATAAGGGAAAGTGGAATAATTTCTTAGAAGGTATTTTAAAAGGCCCAGCAGAAAACCTGGCATTAGTTTAGAGAATGGGAAAATCTTGCTCAGAATTAATTTTCTTTTCATTGAAGGTGCTGCCGTGTCTTGTGTGTGTGTGAGTGTGTGTGTGCCTGTGTAGGCATAGGGTTGGGGTTTCTGTGGATGCTGTAGGATCTGGGGCTAAAGGCAACAGTTCTGCAGAAAGCCTGGTTTTGGGTGATGTCAAAGGTCCTTTCCTGGCGGCACTAGTAGAGGAATCCAGGACCAGAGAGAATGGTGAATGTAGGACATTATATCGTCTTTCCCAGCTTCAAGGAATAGGGAAGTGTTTCTTTCAATATTATCATATGGGATCTTGATCCCAGTATTATTTAAGATCATATCTAGCTCATTGTTTCTGAGAGTTGGTCTCTTTTCCTCTCTAGAGGGAATATTCCCCCCCTTATCTCCTCTGTGGAAAGAAGTTATTAAAACAAAAAGACGCTATTGGAAAAGGAGGTTTTTCTTTTCTTTTCTTTTCTTTTCTTTTCTTTTCTTTTCTTTTCTTTTCTTTTCTTTTCTTTTCTTTTTTTTTCTTTTCTTTCTTTTCTTTTTTTTAGCATAAGAGACGTGCTATCAGTTCTTGTTATTTTAAAAATGGATTTTTTTTGGACAACTTCTTTCTTTCATCCTTCCCTTTCTTTGCTGCCTTTTCCCCTTGCTCCTTTCCTTCCCCTCTCTGTCCCATTCTTCTTTCCACTCCTTCCCTTCCAACTTCCCTTGGTTCCTTCTTTTTCTTGGTTTATCTCATTCTGTGGANAGCATAAGAGACGTGCTATCAGTTCTTGCTATTTTAAAAATGGATTTTTTTGGACAACTTTTTTCTTTCATCCTTCCCTTTCTTTGCTGCCTTTTCCCCTTGCTCCTTTCCTTCCCCTCTCTGTCCCGTTCTTCTTTCCACTCCTTCCCTTCCAACTTCCCTTGGTTCCTTCTTTTTCTTGGTTTATCTCATTCTGTGGATCTCACAGTCCATCGGGTGGGGGATACTTGACATTCTACACAGTTGGTAAATCAGTGCCATATATTGCTAAATCATTGGTCAAGCACAGCCTTGCTCAGTGAATCACTTCCCCTCCTCATTCTCTGTTGCATGAAGATGGCAACCAGCTTTCTTCTCTTTTGGCCACTTGAATTCTAGTTCTTTATAATACACCAGTGGAAACTTTGTGATGTGCCTACAGTGATTTTCTCATGGGTGTCTAGATACTTGAAGAGTGTAGGCTACACGGCAAACATATTCTGTTTATCTGATCAAAGGATTAATGCAATGATTTTATTCAAAGTGAAGAGTGTGCACGCATTACAGTATGTGGTAAATCATTCAGTGGATTCTGGTGCTGCCAGTTGAAACTCTACACCTGTTGCTGATGATTTGAGGACCAGATCTTTCTTTACTAGAAGTGGGGAGAAGAGAAGTGTGGCAGGGAGAGAGTGGGGCCCGAGTGTCTCTTAAGTCCATGAGGATGAAATCGTCTCTTTAAATACGGAAGCTTTCTCTGAACACAAGGGAACCATCTTTTTTGTAATAATTTGTTACTTTCAGGACAGCAAATGGCTGCTTCGCAGATCCTGTGGCTGAGCTAGTAATATGGCTTTTAAAGGTGTTGGAATAATTTCTTAGGGACAGCTTTTCCAGTGGAATAGCATCTGTCTATGTGCAGAGTGGGGTTCAGGATCTTAGAGGGCACTTGGGCCCTTGCCAGCCTGAAAGTTAGGGTTTCCAAACTCATTCAACAGAAGAAGTTTTATTTGAAAGAGTAAAACACATTATGGAAAATGTAAGAAAGAAACAAAGAGAAGAATGTAAACTAACTTTTATGTTTAAAAGAAGAAATGTGTGGTTCATGGAGAGACTGCAGAGTTTTAAAAATATAGTTTGTTTGGTGGTGGGAAAATTTTAGGCAATTATAATTTACAGTTATGGGAACACCTGACAATGACATAGTCCTTTATACTTTTCAAATAATTACTAATATTCGTAAGCATTTTCTACTTAGCAGGTGTAATTCTAGATGCTGGAGATAAGACATTAAATAAAACAGGCATTGCTCCACGAAATCCTCTCCACAAACCCTACGAGTCAGGTTCCAGTATTATCTCTTTTATGCGTTAGGAAACTGAGTCACAGACAGCTTACATGACTTGCCCCAAGTTTCAGTTAGGAAGCAGAGGACTCAGGATGAAACCCACAGCCTCTTCTTCCAGAGCCTGTGTTCTCCGCCACCACACTGTCCCACCCCATGCCATCAGCTCTGTCACTGCACTTAATCTTAAACACAACCCTGTGAGGGAGACAGTGTTTTTCTTCATGCTTAAAACATGCAAAACTCAAAAAAACTTTAAAATGACTTATTGAAAGTTGTACGCCAGGAAGAACTGGTAGGATCTTCTTCATCTCTTGCCTTGATTAATGCCTGCCTTCTCTGGCTCCCCAGCCTCTCCTCAGTCTCATCCCTCCTTTCCCCTTCCTCCCGATTGTAGCAGAATGATTTTTCTCAAACACAAACTCGATGTTGCTCCTTTGCTTAAAACCGTCCAGTGATATACTTGTACTCTTACGATGAAACCCAAACCTTTCGGCATGCTCGCTCTCTTTCTCTCTCTCTCTCTCGTTTTTAAAATTGGGCTATAACTGATACATGACATTGAATAGGTTTGGGGTGTCCAACAGGTTGATTTGATACATTTATCTACTGCAGTAGGGTTACCCTGGTATCGTTAGCTACCATGTCATGTAATTGTCATTTCTTTCTCTTTTTTTAAATTAAGATCTAGTTTCTTAGCAGCTCTGACGTTTATGATGCATTCCTGGGGAGACTTCTTGGTGGGTCCCTGCCTACCTCTGCAGCTTCCTCACTTGCCACTCTCTTCTCCTGCTCCAACTCTAGCCCTGCTGAACTTCGCTTATTTTTTTTTTCATATTTTTTTTTATCATGAACATATAATGTATTACTTGTTTCAGGGGTACAGGTCTGTGATTCATCAAACTTACACAATATACAGCACTCACCACAACACATACCCTCCCCAATGTCCATCACACAGCTACCCCATCCCCCACCCCTCTCCACTCCAGCAACCCTGTTGGTTTCCTGAGATTAAGAGTCTCTTATGGTTTGTCTTCCTCTCTGGTTTCTTCTTGTTTCATTTTTTCCTCTCTTCCCCTATGATCCTCTGCCTTGTTTCTCAGATTCCACATATCAATGAGATCATACGATAATTGACTTTCTTTGATTGACTTATTTCACTTAGCATAATACCCTCTAGTTCCATCGACATCATTGCAAGTGGCAAGATTTCATTTTTTGATGGCTGCATAATATTCCATAGTATATATATACACCACATCTTCTTTATCCATTCATCTGACAGACATCTGGGCTCTTTCCATGATTTGGCTATTGTGAACATTGCTGCTATAAACATTGGGGTGCAGGTGCCCCTTTGGATAACTGCATTTGTATCTTTGGGGTAAATTGCAGGGTCATAGGGTAGCTCTATTTTTAACTTTCTGAGGAACCTATACTGAGTGGCCGAACTTCGCTTATTTTGACAAGACATTCTCTTTCCTCCCCCTTTCACCTTACCGAATGCTGTTTCCTGTGCCTCAAACATCTTATCTTCCCTTCCTTCCTCTTACTTGGCCTTGCTTTTTATTTATTTTTTATTTTATTTTTTTTTAAAGATTTTATTTATTTATGTGACAGAGAGACAGCCAGCGAGAGGGAACATAGCAGGGAGTGGGAGAGGAAGAAGCAGGCTCCTAGCAGAGGAGCCCGTTGTGGGACTTGATCCCGGAACGCCGGGATCACGCCCTGAGCCGAAGGCAGACGCTTAATGACTGCGCTACCCAGGCGCCCCATCGGCCTTACTTTTTAAAGTGGCTACATCCTATTTCTTTATCAATGTCCACCAAGATGCCACCTCTCCATGATGTGTCTGTATGCTCATCACTTCCTTCCCTGGCCTGGAAACTCCATAATGGTGGGGCCCACGTGGAGGGTGGGGTGACGCGGGATAGAAATCTTGTTCAGACAGTTCTAACATGGAATGTGATGACTTAACCAATTAGCAGACATCTTCTGAACACCAGCTTGGCAGGTACGATGCTAGGTGTTGAGCAAAAGTGTAGTACAATGGAGAGTGAGGGGTCTTTGGAATTGGGTAGCTCTTAATTGAATTCTAGGTTTCTCGCTTGCTACTTTTGAGACTTTAAACCAGTTACTGAACCTCTCAAATAGAAAGCAAGATCACTAAAATAGCCTGGGAACTTTTGTGTGGGAGACTGACCTGTCCACTGGTTATTATGGCACATGCCATGGGTTAGGCATGGGCAGAGTGCTGTGGGATCACAGAGTAGGGGCAGCCCCACAGCTCAAGGGATCAGGGAAGATACCACTGAAGCCTTTCCTTTGTCTTCCTCAGAGCTTCCGGCATAGACGTGCCTCGAGATACCTGAAAATTGTCAAGCTGTTCATCTTTATGGAAAAATATAGTCCAAGGTCTTTTTGAGCAGGGGGAGAGAGAAAGTGATCTTCCATTCATGCATATTTATGATTCTATTCTAAGTTAAATTATTAATAGGGTTTGGAGAAATATTCTATTTTTAATATGGACAAGAGGAATGTTCAGTTTGAGACATTTCCTGAGCTTGCTTATGGCATACTGAGAAAAAAAATGTCTTAGCTTTGTTATTTTTTTCGAGATATTTATATATTTTTCCTGCAATATAATAGCGGAATAAAATCCATGAAGGATTTAGAATATTTAAATCTTGTGTAATTCAAATTTTAAGCTTTTATTGTTTTAGTAGTTTTCCTAAAATAGCTTGAGGGATTTCTACTTGGAGAGAGTTTTAATCTATCAAATTGACCAGATGAATACATCTTGAAAATAGTTCTGCATGTTTGGATAAAATCTGTTTTATTCCAAAGAAAGCTTTTTTTTTAATGACAAATGAAAGCAAAGCTATAA
This sequence comes from Ailuropoda melanoleuca, assembly GCF_002007445.2. Lineage (NCBI taxonomy): Eukaryota > Metazoa > Chordata > Mammalia > Carnivora > Ursidae > Ailuropoda > Ailuropoda melanoleuca. The sequence continues at coordinate 92,054,158 of NC_048222.1, read as the reverse complement.
TTTTTAAGAATCTTATGATGAACAGACTGATCTGCTTTAGAGAAGGGTGAGTTTAAATAATCCATCTCTGTGTATTCAATGCAGCTTAAAGCCAGATGTTCTTCCTTGAAAAACAAAATTTGTTATGCTTCTAAGAATAGTTTTTGTGTAAGAAAAATGAAACAGTGATGCACTCAGGAAGCTCAGAACTTTTTCTTACATAAATTATGTGTGTGTGTGTGTATGTTAACGTCCAGAATGAACAGTGTTCCCTTATAGGCTACCTGGCTCCATCATTACAGTATTTGGTGAAAATCAACTGGTTTACACAGTTTGTCCAAAGAAATGTTGGACAAAAATACACACACACACACACACAAAGTCATTTCAGAAGACCGCATCCAGAAATAAAATTGAGCTTGAAAAGTACCACCTCACATGAGGGAAGGGATAGCTGGTTACTTGCTTAGGATAATATTTGCATTTTGAAATGAACTCTAGTGAGTGCAAAGTGCCAGATTGGGAAAGCAGAAGCCAATTTTTTTTAAACAAAATATAATCAACACTAGAAGACTGAGTTTTCCTATAACCACCTAATTATTATAAATGAATTCCAAATGAAGATGTTGAATGAGATATTGGCCTGGAGTCTTGATTTCATTCTTAGCCCTTCGACTCACAAATCATAAACAGGTAATGAGTGAAGATGTCAACGGTGCCAAACCTGGAATTATCTGTGGGTCACTGACCTTCTGATTTGAGGAGAAGCCTTCAAAGAAACGTTCTTACAGGATTCCATAGCAAGGAGCTAATCTACTTCTCCCAGTGTGGGGGGCAGCAGACCTGACTGTGTTTCCTCCTATGTTACTTTGTAGGATTCTTTTGTTCTCTGGGGAGCTATTGTGTAAGCACTGAGTTGAATTATCTTTTACAGGCACTGCTACCTGGAGGGTAATGTTAATAAATTCTTTTATCACGTGGATTAAATACAGCCAAATGAAAGAAGCATTATTTAGGGTAACAGTCACCGCAATCCTTAATATTTTCTCAGTATTACTTTCTAAGGAAGTATGTTTTGGGATAATTAACAATGAACTAATATTTAAATTTTTGCCATGAGTACGGGCTTATTGGTGGACGTTTATTTTCTGTGGCTCTCTCTCGTACCCTGCCATCATGTAATTATTTTACAAATTGAAAGGGTGTATTTTCAATTATGTAGAATGTATAGATCAGAATGAACACAAATACATTTAGTTAGTGACATATTACATGTTATCTTTGTCACATATAGGCCTTCCTCTGCTTTGTAGGTAAGAACTGGAGAGAGTAAGAACTGGACGATGAACCAAGCATTGTTACACTGTTATAGACACTCTTCAAAGGAGGGCGATCTTTTGGGTTGCTTGTTTAGTTCTGTTTAGGATTTAGACCCACCAAAGGTAAACACTAAATGCAAACTAAAGATTTTGAACTTGGCTTTGCTTTTCCAGTTCTAGGTATGGCATTAATGTTCTTTGGGAAATGTAGGTACTGGACAAGGTAAGGGATGTTCCCATCTGTACTCTCCTGGCAGTTCAGCCACCATCCATGCTCCTGAGACAGCTCACTCCTCACTTTCAAGGAGACCAAATTAGTGCCTTTAAGTAAGGAAGGTGTAAGGAAAGTATTTGGCCTCCTCAATCAGGCTAAGCTGCACCTTCCGTGCCCAGTGCCGGAGGGGGGAAGGTGCTTGGGGAGGATGCAGCCCAGCTTCTGGCCCTGACTCTGCTCACCTCCATCCACCTGCTGCTCTGGGCGCTGTCCTCAGCTCCACTACCACTGCGTGGCCCGCTCTGTGGTGCGGCTCTTGCTCATGATTTGCTCTAAGTAGGGACACAAAATATTGTTTCAAATTTCCAATAACATAGTGAATGCAGGATGAAGTACTTATGCATAAGGGAGCTGGAGGCTTTTAGGTAACAGAATGGAAACCAGCAAGGGGAGAAGATACAGTAGAAGATACATGGGTCCCTCCATGTAACTTGCTTGATCTCCAGAGCCCCAAAACTCTGTTCCACGCTAGGCTTTGCATATGCTTTTCCGCTGCTGAGGCTGCCCTTCTCCCTCACTGTCTGGCTATCTATCTCTTTCACTAGGTTTCAGTGTCTGTGTGATGACATCCCCCACACTCTCCTCGTCTGGCCTTGGGTTGGTTTTCTCCGGATGCTCCAGCAACCTGACACATGACTCCTACTCGCCCTGTTTGCCTGTATGTCCTATTAGGGCCAAAACTCAGTGAGGTGGGAACTTTGTCTCAGACAGTCTTTTTCAGCACGGTATCCTCAGCACAGTGCTTGGCACACAGTGGCACTCAACAGATATTTTTCAATGAGTCAGCATATGAATTTTCGAGATCTCAGAGATAAAGAGTCAGTTCTCTGACATTTCCCTTCCCTTCACTATATGGGATGCTTCCGGAACTTACTGTAGCCTTGCAGGATGGGGATTGGGTTTTATTTAGAAAACTGGTGGGCTTCCTTACAAAAAATGCAAAATGGACCATTGAATTTAAGAGGTAGAGAGAAAAGACCATTTTCTTTTCCTTTATCTTTTTTTTTAATTGAGATCTAATTGCCATAGAACTTTCTATTGATTTCAGGTGTACAATATGATGATTTGCTATCTGTGTTTATTGCAGAATGATCACTGTAGTAAGTCTAATTAACATCCTCATCACACAGTCACAAAATTCTTTTTCTTCTGATGAGAACTTTTAAGATTTACTCTCTTAGCAACTTTCAAATATACACTACAGTATTATTAACTACAGTCACCATGCTGTACATCACATCCCCGTGAGTTATTTACTTGATAACTGGAAGTTTGTGCCTTTGACCCCCTTGACCTATTTTGCCCCTGCCCCTGGCAACTACCAATCTGTGCTCTGTATCTATGAGTGTTATTTGTTTGTTTGTTTTAGATTCTACGTATGAGTGAGATCATATGGTATTTGTCTTTCTCTGTCTGACTTAACTCACTTAGCATAATAGGGCCATTGTCTCAAACTAGAAACTAATATGGAATGGAGTAGGAGGTGGAGAATCAGTAGCAAGTGTGGTGTTGATGGTTATGGAAATTGGGAAACTGTCCAATTCTCCTTAGTTTGGGCATTTTTTTTAAATGAATGAATTTCCTAAAAATCAGATGTAGCAGCCCTATAAAAATATTTGGACTAAGTGAAATATGATTCGTTTGATATCATTGGGTAATATCTGATTTAGAGACAGAGCCATTATTGAGTAATATCTATAGGCCAGAACTTCATATGGATTATCTCCTGTAATACAACAATCCGATGAAGTGGAAATTGTACTTGCACTTTATAGATAAGGAAACAAGTTCAAGGGGATTCAGTAGCTTTAGAGTTGTGAAACAGTAGACCTGAAGCTTTCATGTATTCGATCATTCATAAACAAATATTTATTGGCAGTAAATGTTTCTCGTCATTGGTTTTGTCTTTTTCGATGGTAACAATTGCATTTCCCTTAGAACCACGATTTTAATCTGGCAAGTGTGGTGTTGATGGTTATGGAAATTGGGAAACTGTCCAATTCTCCTTAGTTTGGGCATTTTTTTTAAATGAATGCATTTCCTAAAAATCAGATGTAGCAGCCCTATAAAAATATTTGGACTAAGTGAAATATGATTCATTTGATATCGTTGGGTAATATCTGATTTAGAGACAGAGCCATTATTGAGCNAGAGATAAAGAGTCAGTTCTCTGACATTTCCCTTCCCTTCACTATATGGGATGCTTCCGGAACTTACTGTAGCCTTGCAGGATGGGGATTGGGTTTTATTTAGAAAACTGGTGGGCTTCCTTACAAAAAATGCAAAATGGACCATTGAATTTAAGAGGTAGAGAGAAAAGACCATTTTCTTTTCCTTTATCTTTTTTTTTAATTGAGATCTNGCAGGCACTTAACCGCTGTGCCACCCAGGCGCCCCGAAGTAAATCATTTTTTGTTCAGTATTAACAAAGTCTGGCATATTTTGGTTTGGTCATGTGCAAGGAACATTTCAGCAAGCATACATTATGAAGGACTTCAAGGATCAAATTCACGTGCCACTGTTACTACTTACACTCACATTAGAAATGAATTCTGAGGGGATATGAGAATTTCTCATCCTCTAAAGCATCTTCTTTAACACAGATGGCACCAATGTAGGTAGTCATGAAGAATAGCAGATTCAAGGATTTAATAAATGGGTTGGTTTAAAACACAGATATCATCAGCCAGCAGGGAGGCAAACAGATTTTGTGTGAATGAGAACTTAGCCCACTGATCGACATTCCAGGCCCATTGGAAAAATCAGGAAACACAACAGTGGAAAGAGAACAGAGTCAATCAGATTGGAGCAGCTATCCAAAAATACAGAAGGCCAGAGAATACAGAGGTGGTGAGAAAAATGCCAGACAACAGACTGTGGAGAAAAATAAACAAGCCAAGAAATGTCCTATTTGGCCTTAAAAGAGGCAGATGGTGACAGGAAGTATTCAGTGAGCGGTGATTGTGCTAAAAATCACAAAGACTGTAAAATTATCCATCTGTAGTTTGAGGTTTTGGGGAAGAACTAAAACTCTTTGCTAGTATTACAANTTGGGTAATATCTGATTTAGAGACAGAGCCATTATTGAGCAATATCTATAGGCCAGAACTTCATATGGATTATCTCCTGTAATACAACAATCCGATGAAGTGGAAATTGTACTTGCACTTTATAGATAAGGAAACAAGTTCAAGGGGATTCAGTAGCTTTAGAGTTGTGAAACAGTAGACCTGAAGCTTTCATTTATTCGATCATTCATAAACAAATATTTATTGGCAGTAAATGTTTCTCGTCATTGGTTTTGTCTTTTTCGATGGTAACAATTGCATTT
>NC_048222.1:92044623-92048960 GCF_002007445.2 Ailuropoda melanoleuca | reverse complement strand
CCTTAACCGCTGTGCCACCCAGGCGCCCCGAAGTAAATCATTTTTTGTTCAGTATTAACAAAGTCTGGCATATTTTGGTTTGGTCATGTGCAAGGAACATTTCAGCAAGCATACATTATGAAGGACTTCAAGGATCAAATTCACGTGCCACTGTTACTACTTACACTCACATTAGAAATGAATTCTGAGGGGATATGAGAATTTCTCATCCTCTAAAGCATCTTCTTTAACACAGATGGCACCAATGTAGGTAGTCATGAAGAATAGCAGATTCAAGGATTTAATAAATGGGTTGGTTTAAAACACAGATATCATCAGCCAGCAGGGAGGCAAACAGATTTTGTGTGAATGAGAACTTAGCCCACTGATCGACATTCCAGGCCCATTGGAAAAATCAGGAAACACAACAGTGGAAAGAGAACAGAGTCAATCAGATTGGAGCAGCTATCCAAAAATACAGAAGGCCAGAGGTGGTGAGAAAAATGCCAGACAACAGACTGTGGAGAAAAATAAACAAGCCAAGAAATGTCCTATTTGGCCTTAAAAGAGGCAGATGGTGACAGGAAGTATTCAGTGAGCGGTGATTGTGCTAAAAATCACAAAGACTGTAAAATTATCCATCTGTAGTTTGAGGTTTTGGGGAAAAACTAAAACTCTTTGCTAGTATTACAAGAAAGGATGATTGGTACAGAGACAGAATATTAAGTAAGAGTGTATTTGTGTCAGGATAATAGAAATGTGAAATGCATTATTCTATTAGAACAGGAGTTTTGTTTATTTAGAGATTGTGACCAAAATTATAACAAGTATTTTGTTTTGCATAAAAAGAGTTGGATTTGTATTAAATCTGTTCCTTTCACATTTTTGATGTAAGAAAGAATTCTCCCAAGAATATTAATAGGTTACTAGGGTAGCAAAATAATTTTCTAATTGAAAGAGTATACAAAACACTCTCTGTCTCTCTCTCCCTTTCTTTTTTTTTTTTTTTTTCTCCTTGGAAGGATCTTTGGAATGGGATATAGAAAATGAGAAATAACAGTATTGAGGCTTAAAGTAAAGAATATTAATTTGAAAGTTGGGACTGTAGCAGAGAAAACTGATGGTACAAAATGGTATTGGGAGAATTTGAAAAAAAAGTTCATTGCCATTGTTTTAGGATTGACACTGTTGAATATTTAGAATTGGGAATAGTTTTTGCATTAAGGACCTAAGTTTCTGTGCTTAAATTTATTTGAGAACTACCTATTCCATTTTCTTATAGCAGTCTCCAACTTAAGGTGTCAAATAAGTGTGGGTTTTTACAACCCTCTTCTGGATCTCTGAAGCATTTCTGCTGGGTGTTGGAATATGTCTTTGATTTAATAGATCAGAGATATTAGAAGCTTCACTTTCCTTCTTTAGAAACAGTTAATAATGTAATACATTGTATTCTTTTCATTGTTTTGCCCTTGTTTTTAACCATACCTACTTAAGGGTAAGTATTGGATTTTAAGTTGGAATGAATCAAGTCAAAGACTGGGAAGTGGATTACATGATGATGCATCTGCCCTTTTCTTTGAGAACCAAGAGCAAAGAATTGAGTGTACTATGAAAATTTGTTTTACTTTTAAAAACACAGTTTTCAGAGAAACAAGCTTATATATCAGTATGCTTTTAAATGAACTTGATTATGAAATCTAGACACCTTACATAAGCTATTTTAATTTAATCTTCAAAATAACATTTGAACATAGGTATTATCATCCTCATTTTATAATTGGGGAAGCAGAGGATCATATAAACCAAGTCAGTGTCCTAAAGTCACATACCTAATAAGTAATGGAGTGGATTTGAGCTCAGTTCTGTGTGTCTTCCAACTCTTCCCATTATGGCAGTGCTTCTTAATAAAGAAAGGGTGTTGCACATCACATTACTTAATTCCATTGTCCATTAGACTGCATGTCTCTTGCACCTGTCCAAGGGTGGTGCCTAGGTATACGTATATTGCAAAAATTTCAGAGGAGGTTCCGATTCCAACCTTTAGTTGGCAACTGCTGTATGCAACATTTCAAAAACCAGCCAACCAACCAACCAACCAACCAACCAACCAACCAACCAGCCAGCTAACCAACTCCCCCACCTGCTCTATCGCATGGTGGTGGGTGAAGATCTAAGCATTATTTTCTTCAGGTTGCTATCTTGTTGATCCAATCTCCTTCACTGAATAATATTTTTTAACTCCAGATTTAGAATATTTTTATCAGTGATTAAGAAATATAATAGGTTATTTCTGGGAACTATATATACATATACACACATAATTATTTTTCTCTTCTTCTGCTTACACATAGATTTTTCACTTTTATGGCTTTATATGTATGGGTATCTCTTAATATCTGAAAGGATTAGTGCTACCCTCCTCCTCATTCTCAGATCGCATCTCTTTAATGATTGTTTCATTATTCTCATCATTTTTGTTTTCTAAGAGGTCTGAAATTTTTTCATGTAACAAAAATATCCTCTTTTATTTTGACTGAAAATACATCAAAGTATGAATCTGGGAAAAATGAAAATATTTTGCACCTTTTTTTCAGAACATTCTAGCAGATTTACTAATGTTGGTAATGTACTTCCCGTTAGAGTCGTTACTATACAAACAATATTTTTCTTGCTACAGTGGATGAATTCTCTTTTGTTTTATTTGTAACTTGTGATTTCTGAAGTGAAAGAACTATTGACTATATATTTTTTCTTGTATCTATATATTTATATCTTCTTTTGGTAATTGTTGAGTTTTCATTTGTAATGGTTGTTCAGTTGATTCCTTTCAGTTTTTCCGAGTATACTGTATAATTTGTATGCAAAGTTTACATTATTTGTCAAAGTTTGTATGTTCCAATTTATTTACACACATGTATTAAAAGTGCAGAATTTCTAGTACATTGTTCCATAATAACACCCATAACCATCTTTCCCTTCTGCCTTTCTTGGGAATGGATGGCTCTTCTGCTCACTGTGTTAGGAGGCCAGTGTGCACACTTGAGCATGTAAATGACGGTGGTTCTGTAGTTGCAGATAAGATACACTAGACCTTTGCAATAATTAATTAGTTTTATCACATGTTATTTTGATTTGAAATGAATATTTATTTAAGGGATACTAGGAATAAACAGATTGAGGCAGATTATTCTTTAAATGTATTTCTACTTTCTGATTTTGTATTAGATGTTAATATCTACATTCACAAAGGAGATTGGCCTGTACTTTTTTATGTTATAAAATTTTTCTCAGATTTAGAGTTAGAGGTATAATTTCTTTTGAGAAAATTATTTCATTGAGTTCTCCCTATTTATTTTTTTAAAGATTTCATTTATTTATTTGACACACAGAGAGAGAGACAGCCAGCAACAGAGGGAACACAAGCAGGGGGAGTGGGAGAGGAAGAAGCAGGCTCCTAGCAGAGGAGCCTGATGTGGGGCNAAAAATTTCATTTATTTATTTGACACAGAGAGAGAGAGACAGCCAGCAAGAGAGGGAACACAAGCAGGGGGAGTGGGAGAGGAAGAAGCAGGCTCCTAGCAGAGGAGCCTGATGTGGGGCTTGATCCCAGGACTCTAGGATCATGCCCTGAGCCAAAGGCAGACGCTTAACAACTGCACCACCCAGGCGCCTGGAGGTCTCCCTATTTATTAATGTAATAAGGAATGGCTGACTCTATTTAGGTCTGCATCATACAGGAAAATTATAGTCCTTAACACTCTGCCAGATTAACAGTTATTTCCCTTTAACTGCCTTGGACTGGTCAAATTGAGCATTCTCTTAAGGCAAAAACTTATTGAGTGTGCAGTAGTAAAGTAGAAAATATTTTACAATCCTCCTCAGATTTGGAGACTTTTTATTGCTGTGCTTTGTAGGCTAATGGTTTCTTTAGGGCAGAAAACAACAGATGTATTGAAAGGTGTACTTTTACAGTCTCTTCAATAAATGGTGCTGGGAAAATTGGACAGCTACGTGCAAAAGAATGAAACTTGACCACTCTCTCACACCATACACAAAGATAAACTCCACATGGATGAAAGACCTTGATGTGAGACAGGAATCCATCAAAATCCTAGAGAAGAACATAGGCAGCAACCTCTACAACATCGGCCAAAGCAACCTTTTTTATGACATAAAAGAGAAGTAAAAGATAAAATGAACTTGTGGGACTACATCAAGATAAAAAGCTTCTGCACAGCCAAGGAAACNGTCAAAAAAAGCTAAGAGGCAGCCCACGGAATGGGAGAATATATTTGCAAATGATGCTACAGATAAAAGACTGGTGTCCAAGATCTACAAAGAACTTCTCAAACTCAATA
>NC_048222.1:92012070-92044276 GCF_002007445.2 Ailuropoda melanoleuca | reverse complement strand
CCAGCCATTGCACTACTGGGTATCTACCCCAAAGATACAGATGTAGTGAAGAGAAGGGCCACGTGCACCCCAATGGTCATAGCAGCATTGTCCACAACAGCTAAATCGTGGAAGGAGCCGAGATGCCCTTCAACAGATGACTGGATTAAGAAGTTGTGGTCCATATATACGATGGAATATTACTCAGCTATCAGAACAATTTCTCAACATTTGCTGCAACATGGACAGCACTGGAGGAGATAATGCTAAGTGAAATAAGTCAAGCAGAGAAAGACAATTATCATATGGTTTCTCTCATCTATGGAACATAAGAACTAGAATGATCGGTAGGGGAAGAAAGGGATAAAGAAAGGGGGGGTAATCAGAAGGGGGAAACAAACTGAGTGCTTCACAGGGGAAGGGGATGGGGGAATGGGATAGGCTGGTGATGGGTAGTAAGGAGGGCACGTATTGCATGGTGCGCTGGGTGTTATACGCAACTAATGAATCAGAAACCAGGGATGTACCATATGGTGACTAACATAATATAATAAAAAAAAAAGAAAGTNAGGCTGGTGATGGGTAGTAAGGAGGGCACGTATTGCATGGTGCATTGGGTGTTATACGCAACTAATGAATCAGAAACCAGGGATGTACCGTATGGTGACTAACATAATATAATAAAAAAAAAAAATAAAGGTATACTTTTAGGGCCTCCACGCCTGGTTGTAGCAACTTGTCCTCCAGTGGTCAGGGGATGTACTGAATCTTAATTTCGATGTCCCTTGTATGGTTGGTCAGTGAATTACCTCTGCTCTATGCCACCTTCTGGACTTGGCACCTTATAGTGGCGGTCCTCTGTGTCTTACTGTCAGAGATAGGGTTTGTTCCCAGAGTGCTGGATTTCTTGTTCTTCTCCAGATTTGCCCAAAGAACTCACATTTGCCTAGCACACCCCCTTTCCTTCCTGCTTTCCAACAGGGACCCTTGAAGTTTCTTTGTCTCCCCTCACATAGTCTAGCTCTGTACTTAGGAAAGGATAATTTGTGTTGTAGTCATAAAATGGTTACTTAAAGTTTGATTTGAGCTAATATTTTGTGCTCAGATTTGCATCCATTTCATGATTTTAGTTAAAATCACATCCTGATTTAAAGCACAAGTTATATAAACGAGAAGGCGTATCTTGACAGTGACTGCTTTCTTAAATCATGTTCTCCTGTTTTAATGTGTAATTGTGCATAGCATTCCATTTAACACATTATTTCCATTTTTTTTTGTTTCTAATCNTAAATCATGTTCTCCTGTTTTAATGTGTAATTGTGCATAGCATTCCATTTAACACATTATTTCCATTTTTTTGGTTTCTAATTTATTTCTACTTTTTTCCTTAATAGGCTTGCTAGAATTTTGTCTAGTTCAGCATTTTGCAAAGCTCTTCTTGGAATACTAAAAAATGGCAAGTGAGCTTGGGAATTGTACTAAATACCCTTCTTGAGGATTCAAAGTACATATTAACATAAGAAAAGATCTGAGAAGTTTTAAAGTAAAAAAGAAAACTTGTGAAGTCTATTTAATGTTTTAAAGAACTTAAAAATAAAGAACTTATTTGTGTAGAGGAGGACTTTTTCTTGGCACAGCTAGTGATTTTTTTCCTTAACACCAGTTTGAGAAGTGCTAGCCTATTCCATCTTTATTATCACTACAAATAAGGAGCTTTGGAATTTGTTTATTCCATTCATTGTTTTTCTTTCTTATTATTCTTTGTTTTTAAATTACTTTTCATTTCTTAAAGAAGTCTTCCCATCTTTATACAACTTAAATATATTCTTGTTCATTTATTTTAATATTTAAACATGAATAAAAATTAAAGCTATGACAGTATCTCTGAGTATATGTTAGACCCATTCTACAGGTTTTGATATTTAGCAACCTCATTATTGTTATTTTATAAATACTTTTTTATTTTTAATTTTTTCCTTTCATCTCATTTTTTAAGGAAGAGTTTAATAATTTCAAATTGTATGCCACTTTTCAAACTTTTATTAATTTCCAGTTTCATTGCATGGTTATTGAATAATGTGATCTATAGTGTTATTTGTAAAATTTTGCTTTTCAAAATGTACCAAATATTTCTCTATGACCAGTTATGTAATTAGCCATTATGTTTAATGCGTACGTTAGAAAGTGAATTCCCCATTTCTAGATTATCGAGCTGGATATTTTTGGTTGATTTTATCTGTCTTTTAAAAATCTCCACTATCCTTCTTTTTATCTACTTGACCTACTGTAAACTGGAGAAGGCGTGTTGATTTCTTTTTTTTTTTTTTAAAGATTTTATTTATTTATTCGACAGAGATAGAGACAGCCAGCGAGAGAAGGAACACAAGCAGGGGGAGTGGGAGAGGAAGAAGCAGGCTCATAGCAGAGACACCTGATGTGGGGCTCGATCCCATAACACCGGGATCACGCCCTGAGCCGAAGGCAGACGCTTAACCGCTGTGCCACCCAGGCGCCCCGGCGTGTTGATTTCTTATGTAATTGTGCTTTGACTATTTTCTGCTTGTATTTCCAAGGGTTTTTGTTGCATATGCTTTTCTTGATGCATTATTTAAGAACAAAATATTTCTCCTAAAAGTGACTTACTACCAGTAAAGTCCAAATAGACGTTTTAGATTAGTGGTTCTCAATGGTGGAGATTTTGCTCCTCAGGGAACATTTGGCAACGTATGGAGACAGTATTGGTTGTCACAACTCATGGAGAGGTGTTACTGGTATATCTTGGATAGAGGCTATAAATGCTGCTAAGCATCCTATAATGCATGGGACAATCTCTCATAACAAAGAGTGATTTGGCCCCAAAGGTCAATAATGCTATAGTTACACCTGCTTTGGCTTAGGTGACACCTATACTTAAGTGATTACGTACAACAGTGAATATAGATTTTTATAATATTGATATGCATTGTAAGACAGAATGCATGTCTTTCTAAGACAGAAGCAGACATCTAAATTTCTATCAGTGCCTGAAAGAATTACTTGAAGACTTCAGTAATAAACTTTTCCGTATTATTCTCTGTATTTTGAGTTTCAGGGCTCTCACTAACAATGATCTAGGGTCTTCAGCCAAATCAAAATAGCTGATAATTTTCCACACTCAAAATAATTCTCTTGGGGAATGTCTTTCAACATTAGGATTTTTTTCTGAAGATTTTATTTATTCATTTGACAGAGAGAGACAGCGCGCGCAAGAGAGAGCATGAGCAGGGGGAGGGCAGAGGGAGAGGGAGAAGATGACTCCCCGCTGAGCAGGGAACCTGGCACAGGGCTCTGTCCCAGGACCCTGGGTTCATGACCTGAGCCAAAGGCAGACGCTTAACAAGACTGAGCCACCCAGGCACCCCTCAACATTACAGTTTTTAAAGGCTCTGTCTTTAGTGGTTCATCCAAACCTTATGTAAATCTATAAATGTTTCTTTAAGAGGGATGAAGCAAGCTTCTGTTCTGTATTTCTTTTTTAATTTATAAGGAACAGATTTTTAAAAAAGATTTTATTTATTTATTTGTCAGAGAGAGAGAGACCACAAGCAGGGGGAGCAGCAGGCAGGGGGAGAAGCAGACTCCCCACTGAACAAGGAGCTCAATATGGGAACTCTGGGATCATGACCTGAGCTGAAGGCAGAGCCACCCAGGCATCCCTTCTGTTCTGTATTTTTTAAAAAGTAAAATTGAAGGCCGGGTTCTTGGAGCATTTGTTTTTACTGAATTACAGTTTAAGGTTAGCCTTTGTTATGTACAGTGATTTATTCTGTTTAAATGGCTGGGGAAGATGCTAAATCCAGTCCAATTCTAGTGATTAAGTCATGTCAGGTGCTCCATGCCATCTGCTCCCTGTTTCTTCCCTTGTTGCTTAAAGTGTGGTGCCCACCCATGCCCCTTCTACCAATGGCATCACCAACACATAGGTCTTGCTCTAAATGCAGGTCCCTTGGGTCTCAGACCCAGGTCATCAAACAGGATCTGGGTATAAACAAGGTCCCCAGGTGATTAATATGTATAGGAAAGTTTGAGGCACACTTCTTTTGTTGGCCTTGGTTTTGTTTTCCATTTCAGTGGTCTAGTTTATGTAATGTTAAATTGTGTAAGCTGCCTCAGATTCATTTAAAAGTAGGAGGTAGTAAAAGTTTTTTGTTTCTATCTGAGATGGTTCATAGAAGAACACACAGACGCATTTGGGAAGCTTCAAAAAAAGTATAAGTAGTTTAGCTGTAGCAATCCTTTGGCATACCTCCCTTTTTGTCGCTTTCTACGTGTATGTGTATGCATATATAACTCTGTTCTGCCTTTTTAAAATATTATATCATACTTATTTGGAGGACATATTAATGGTTGCATGATACTTTATTTTATTGATATGGCATAATTTACTTAGTTATTTTGTGGAGGATACTTTCTAAATTAAAAAAGAAAAAAATAATATGGGCATTGGGTAAGAATCTACAAAAATTTTTGATTATTTCTTTCCAAATATTAGAGTCTCTAAAGAAGACCCTATCTTCTACAGTATGTATAGAACTCCTTGTCTATGATGCTTTATTCCTGTAAGACTGTTTCAGAAGTATCCCATTGTACTAATCAGATGAAATAAAAGTAGATATAATATTTCCGAATATTTTCCATGGAATTTCCTTTAACAATAGAATAGTGATTTAGACACTCCAATAATGTCAGGGTGTAGTTCAAAGCACCCATATCTTACACATTTGATGTTTATTTTCTATGTAATTTTCTTTTTGAAAAAATTCATATGAATTTGTATTGCATTCTACAAATACAAAAATAATGTTCTTTATTACTTACTAGTGAAATTGGCACTTTCCTTAAATTTTCCTTAAGATTATACATTTTATGCTATATATATATATGTATTTTTTTAAGTGGCCTCCACTCCCCACATGGAGCCCCAGAAGAGGCTTGAACTCATGACCCTGAGATCAGACACTTAACCTACTGAGCCACTTAGGCATTCCTATGCTGTATTTTCTTTTATTCCTTTGCAAGACTTAAATATTCCAATGTGAAAATACCCAAACATGACCTGCTGCTTGAAGAAAGAAGACTTGTCTATAATGGGCGGTAGTTTTTCCTTTGACATCACAACGTAAAGACTGCCTGGTTTCTTATATGCATGCATGATCCATTATATTAGTTTCTTGTGAGTTCTGTAACAGATCACCACAAACCTGGTGGTTTAGAACAACAGAAATTTATTCTATATGGTTTNCCTATGCTGTATTTTCTTAAATTCCTTTGCAAGACTTAAATATTCCAATGTGAAAATACCCAAACATGACCTGCTGCTTGAAGAAAGAAGACTTGTCTATAATGGGCGGTAGTTTTTCCTTTGACATCACAATGTAAAGACTGCCTGGTTTCTTATATGCATGCATGATCCATTATATTAGTTTCTTGTGAGTTCTGTAACAGATCACCACAAACCTGGTGGTTTAGAACAACAGAAATTTATTCTATATGGTTTTGGAGGCCAGAATTTCAAAATTAGTATTACTGGGTTGAAATCAAGATGTTGGCAGGAACACTGCTCCCTCAGGGGCTCTAGGAGGGAAGCCCTTCCTTCCCTCTTCCAGCTTCCCATTCCTTGGCTTGTAGTAGAATTGCGTTCTCCTCTTCTGTGTGGGAAATCTCCCTTTTATAAGGACATGTGTGATTGCATTTAGGACCTACCCAGATAATCCAGCATATCTCCCCATCTCAAGATTCATAATGTAATCACATCATTACATTTCATTTTTGCTATCTAAGACAACATTCACAAGCTCCAGGATTAGGACATGGATATCTGATAAGAAGTCTTTTTCAGCCTACTACACTGCTAAAAACAAGACAACAGGCCCCAAATGGAGTCACTTATGCTAAGCCTCACATCACCAAACCTAAGATTTATTTACAGTTTCACCTCTCCCAGAACTGTAATCTTAAACCAGTCAATCAGGAATCACCAGATCAGCACTAGTTAGGTAATCTACTTGATAGACCCCTGCCATCCTCTAAAGCAAAGTCACCTTGCAGTTACCAGTCCNGTCCGCTTTTTTTTTTTTTTTTTTGCTTAGTATAACTTCTTTGCTCCTGCTCCGTTCTGCCTATAGAGGTCTGTCATTTTGTACAGCTCCTTGGAACTGGTCTCTATCCAATAGATTGGATACTGCTCGATTCAAATTGATTTTTGCTCAAATGAACTCTTAAAATTTTTAATGTGCCTCAGTTTTCCTTTTAACAACACTAATCTTTACTCTTTCTCCTAACCAATCCTGTCACTCCTCTGCTGTATTAGTTACCTATTGTTACATAACAACCCCTCCTCAAGCCCTTCAGTGGCTTAAAAACAATCATTTGTTTTTTTTTTTTTTCATAAATCTGTAGGTCAGCAATTTGGGCTGCGCTCGGCTGGGCAGTTCTTCTGCTAGTTTGCTGTAGTTTACTTAGAAGCTGGCTGGTTCAAATGGCTTCAGTTATACCTGTCTGTGCACATTCTGGATAACCAGCAGGCCAGAGGGGACTACACATGGGTGTGGGCTCAGGGAGTTGTGACTCGGAGGACCATTAATTTAACAATTTCTAATTCCCTGCAACTCCTATTTTTAATGCTTTTAAAAATCTAAATTTGAAAATAAAAAAATCCAAGTCTGTACAAAAGAATTCCCAGAATAAGTATGGTGGGAAGATTTTTTGTTCTTTTACACACATTTTATTTTTATTTTTTTAAAGTTTTTATTTAAATTCTAGTTAACACACAGTGTACTATTAGTTTCAGGTGTACAATGTCGTGATTGAACCCTTCCATACAAGACCCAGTGCTCATCGCAGCAAGTGCCCTCCTGCATCCCCATCACCTATCCCCCCCCCCCGCCCACCTCCCCTCTGGTGACCATCAGTTTGTTCTCTGTAGTTAAAGAGTCTTTTTACACACACTTTAAAGATGATCAAGCTTCTGTCATGTTAACAACACTTCAAATTTATAAGAATAATCAAATATACATATATATAATGTAAGAGCAAAAATAAACAACCAAGACAAACCAGAAGGAATTATTACAAGTCTTTGTTTATGCTCTGCTTGTGTTTTCGGGTGGTTTCTTCATGCTGTATATATGACTCAGAGATTAGGTAAGAAAAATTTTATGTCTAACATCTGATCCCTAGGAAAGTCATAACCTCAGCTGGTATGAGGCTAGCCATGACTGTGCTGGGAGTCATTCTGCAGGTAATTTTTATATACCTGGAGAATCTGATTGTTTGCAAGCTGAGTGGAAATATCAAAGAAAAATAGAAATAATGTTATTATTTTTGCTACTGTGCTTTTTAAAATGGATTGAATTTAGTCTTTTTATTTCTCTACCAGTTTTTAATAGCTACAGAAATCACATAGCCTAGAGGTAGTTTTCATTTAAAAAAAAATTACTGCTTGCAAGTAACCATATGTGGCCAAATTGATTGCATGTGTTGACTCAATTTTTGGAAGAAATACTATTAGCCATACTTACTACAAGACCTCCTTGTTCTCTGAGGAAAATGTCACTTTGGGGAATTTGCATAAAAATTTTTAAAAGTAGTGCAAAACAACATGTGACAAAAATAACATTAAAAATATTTTTTTTGGCCTGATTACAGACTGAAGTACTTGTGTGGGATTTCAGAATGATGTTTATAGATGCATTCTGCAGGATCCCATTTTAGTAACATTTTAAAGGTAACAGACTAAAAGTGTTGTCAATTAATATTCAAGCTTCATCATTTCTAGCACAAATCCCCAAAGGAAGATAAGGACTTTCTGCACAGTATGATTGATGGTTGAAATTGGATGGTAGTAAAATACATAATTTTCACTCCATGTTGAAGTTGGAAAAAAAATATAGATCTATATGAAAGTGATTTTTATTTATATCTAATATATGACTCACAGAAGAAATAGAGAAAAAAAGTTACTAAAAGAAAAAAGGATATATACTTTCCAGGCCTACTAAGAGAGAATGGAATTTAGAGTGAGGAAGTTATATCTGAGAAAAAGCAAAAAGAACAATCATAAAATGATTTGAGTTACATATTTGGACACCAAGGTTGAAGCATGGTGGCACAGTGCAGAGGACACCAAGGACTGAATGGAACCACGGCTAAGGCTGAGTGATCCACCATCTTGTTCTTACAAATGCAGCCCCTTGCCTGACTAGAAAAAACTCTGGCCTTCATGGTTGTCCATGAACAGCCCTATCTTCTGGACTTTTCCTAATGAACCTGCTTCACCTGAGTGGAGACTTTGTGATCGTTCCAAAGAGAGCCGTTCAGCACCTACTCCAGCTCCTTGCTGAGACTGCTCAGCCTGGAAGGGAGCCTGAGCCCTGTTCTTGGTGTTTCCAATGTGTGCCCTGCCTTTTCCCAGTCCTCCTGGCTTCCTTACCTTAGATGTCCTTATGTTGAGCTCTGAGTCATATTTCTACTAAGCTTTAGGAGTTGTGGTGTTGAGTTGTCTCCATATTTCTCATTTCCTTTTCTGGTGGGACATCCTTGCCCTAATGTGGTACCTCTGTTTTCCACTGTCCGTGCTTACATTATGCCACCTGGGTTAGCTTCTGCATTTTTTTCATAGCTGTTCCAAACCAGCCTGGCTATTGTTTAGGTGCGTCAGTGCTACAAAATCACCCTTGTAAAAAAGGGGAAAGGGCTAGCAGAACTGACTATCTTTCTGTATCAGAGAGGGAAAGAGATAGGGAGAGAGGGAAGAAAATATGTTGAGGGTGCTAGGCCAGGTACTTTCCATACATAACACTATATTTAATTTCCATAGCTCTCTATGAAGAAATGTTAATATCCCCATTAAGTAAGAACGCATAGTTATTAATAGGGGGAGTTTTTCTGACAAAGACCAAGCTTTTTTCAGCACAAGATGCTGCTTCCTCACAAGTTTGAAACATCTGAAATGGAAAGATTCTGCTTTTTCTGTATACCATCCAAGAGCAGTAACTGGAATTAAGTACTAAAGAACTTGGAATTGGAGCAGAGATATGTGAAAGCTGATTAGATTTCTGTTTGAACACAAAAACACTAAAATATGGGAAAGGGTGATAAGGTTCCCAGAGAATAATAAGAATGTTTACATATATGAGAAGAGATCTGAGGCGAAGGGAGTACTTTGAAGGCTTGATAGAGTCAAGTAGACATTTCTCTCCATTGCAGTGGCTACTTGAGAACACACGTAACAAAGGTAGAAAGACGAGTATAATAGAAAAACAAAACAAAAAGCACCACCTTTCTGTCCTGTTGACATACCACCCCCACTAAAGAAGGAAGAAACAATCAATATAAGGCAGACAGTGTAAGCCTGACAATCAGGATGATGCCAGAGAAGAAGGTCCGGGAAGACACACACACCTCCCAGACACTGCAGGTACTTCAAAAATGGGAAGCTGATTGGAGTAGGCAGATTTGTTTGTGCCTGTCGTCCGTCCTGCGGAGCCATATTCTAGTCATGGTGCTGGACACAGATGGCTGATTCACCACACATTTCCACGTTCCAGATGCGGTATTCTTATTTATGGCTATAGTTCAAGGCCATTTCCTGATCTGCCCCCCCTTAAACCCCGTTTGTTCTTTGTTTCCTAATTGCCTAAGTGGCACCACCATGCCACTAGCTGCTCCTACCGGAAACCTGGGGGTTACTCTGGATGCCTCCTTTGCCTCTCCTGGGCCGTTGCCAAGCCAGGCCAGCTCTACTTCTTAATCTTTCTGCAATTGGCCATGCTTCCCAGGACCCCCACCACTATCCTAGTCCAAGCCAATGCATCTCCAGCTCAGGCCACCACAGTGTCTCCTGACTTCTTACTACCTTCTCTGTACTTCCAGTTCATTATCCCCACACCAGAGGTCGGCAAACCTTTTTGTTTGTAAAGGGCCCGATCTTAAATTTTATTTCTAGCTTTGTTGGCCATGCAGTTTCTGTCTCAGCCATTCAGTCTGCCACTGAAGGGGAAGTGGCCAGAGACAGCACGCAAACAAACTGTTGTGGTATTCCAGTAAAACTTTATTTCCCAAACAGAGAGCTGTGGGGTTGCTGTGCTAGCCACACTTGGCTGAGAGTACCTACTCTCCAGGGTGCCTAGTAATCCTTCTTAAATGCAAACTGAATGGCGTCAGACCCTTGCTTGAAGCTCTGTAATTGCTTCACTCCTCGGGAATAAATTGGCAACGCGTTGCTTTTTCATTCTGCTTATGTTGAGCCCCTTCCTTCTTGATCGTTTTGAGCCAGTCCTATTGGCCCTATTTCATTCAGACCCATGAAAGCTTCCAGTTCCTTTCTGACTTGGGGCCTTTACGCAAGCTGTTTTCCTCTCCCTAGAAAACTTCACTTTCCTGACTCCCACTCAACCTTCTGTTCTCAGCTTCGGTGGTTTCAGGGAAACCTTCCCTATCCTCCCAGACTAACTTAGATGCTTTCTCTTATATCCATATTATTTCATAACTTCTATCTCAATATTAAGTAAATGAATACTTGTGTGGTTGTTCGTCTGACATTCAGCTCCTTGCTAGACGATGAAGTTTGGAGGGAGGGTCAGTTTCGACTGAATTCTCAGCCTCAGATCCTGTGCCCTGTATAGGAGGCAACTAGCAAATGTTGGCTAAATGATTACATCTCGATCTATCATTTCTATCTGCAGTGTGAACATTGATATTAGAGAAGCTGTTGCCACCTGGAGAATCAAAGGGAGACAGAGATGTAGTAGTGTTTGAATAGTAGCCATGGAGGACACACAGGTTTTGCAGGAAAAGCTTTTAGGCCTAACCACATGAAACTGCCTACGTTTGGCAATTCCTGGTCTACAGAAAAGGCAATTGCATGTGCCTCAACCTGATATGAAATATTTTGTGTACCCTCTTTCTTAGAGCTACTTACTTGTAGCACCTGAAAAACTCAGTGGAACCCACGAACACCAGTCTGGGGTCACAGTGCCCACCTGGCTTCTGTTGCATGGAACATTGTATTTCATAAACTCTTGGGGAAGATGAGGTGCTAGAAGTAAGAATGGGGGGCTCTGTCCATTTGGTGTCAGCAAGAAGACTGGCAGTGACACCTCATAATTGAGTTCATGATAACAAAAGATCTTTGGAGCAAGTTGGTCGAAAATGTAGGAAAAAAGATGAGACAACTATAGCCTCCAATAATTTATACAGACTCAATGAAATGAAAAGGGAGCATGATTTTGCATGTATCACTTTCTGGGAGAATTGAGGTGCTAATGCTTTTCAGGCTATAGGAGAAATCATCCCTGGACAATAATTCAGAGAAGCAAAAGAAGAAAGGATGAAGGCTTGAGTCTGTGCTTACAATGAGCAGATAATTAATTAATTGACTAGTCAATTAATTAATTAGCAGAACATGTTATGGGTTGTTTAATAATAGGAAATGATTATAAATATGATGTAAAATATTAACAATCCCTGAAAGTTTTGGGAATACAAAGACTATAACCTTTCATGTTTCCTTTTAGGTTTATGATTCATAAAAGGTATAGAAGGAAGGCAAAAAATAATAATAAATTTGAACATAGTTTATACATATGTGATATGTGCTGACATTTATTCACTTTGATGTCAAGCTCCTCATAAATTTTAAAAAACAGTCCTGTGCGGTTTTACTCCAAAACTTTTGTCTGTCAGCCTTTGCTGTCCTTGCTGTTTTGAATAAATTCCAATTAAGCTTTTGTTCCTACAACTCCGTTGAAGGTTATTATCTCCATCACTGTCAAGATCATCAGTGCCCACGTTGCTAGGTGTAAGAGTAACTGGATTAGCAGTTGACTTCGTTGGTCATTCCTTTCTTCTTAAAAAGCAGACACTTTTTTACTTGGTTTCCAGAACTTGGTGGTTTCGTAGTTGTCCTCTCCCCCTAATGGCTGATTCTTCTCTACCCTTTTTATAGTTTCCTCTCCACTTCCCAAACTCAAATACTTAGAATACTCTAAGACTTTGTCCTTGATCTCTTCTTTGTCTGCATACATTTCCTAGGTCAGTGACTTTCAAACTTACTTTGATCCCTATGCAGTAAAACAACACATTTTAGAACATCGCTGTGTGCACATGCACACACACACACACACACACACACACCTGAATCAAAGTCCTCACAAAACAATACATTTTGATATATTCTTCTGTATAATCTTTTCTTTTTAATTAAAAAATCCTCTTCATGCCCACTAACTTGATTTCACTACCCACGCAATGAGTCACAACTTACAGTTGAAAAGACATTTTTCTGAGTAGGTCTCATATAGTCTCATGGTTTTAGATGCCACTTTTATGTAGATGATGTTGTAATACATAAGCAGTTTTCACTGTGCATGGGAGTGTTAGATCATAAAAATGACTGTGCCAACTGAAAGCATGCAAAGCAGTCTTCATAATCAAGGGGACAAGTCACGGTCTTTGAAACTTTTTGTTAAAACATGAAAAACTCTTACTTCTGATTATAAATATATAGGGAAATGCAAAATATTAAGCTTAATATTATCTAATACACTGTAACTGAAAATTATAGAAATATTGAGAATTAGTGTTTTATTTCTTTGTAAAAAATGGATCAAGAGCAGTTTGAACAGTGCTTGCTTGCTTCTTCTCCTTGTATAACTTACCTTACAGAATGAACATCTTTTTCATGCCTCCGTAAATCGTAGGACTGCTTTCTGAGTTTGGATCAGCTTCCAACGTTTTATTCTTTGCACTTTCAATGTTGTAAAATGTCTCTGAAAGTTCCTTTAAGTTGTTTTTTGCCAGCATCACTTCTTCTGAGACATCTTTATCCTTTTCCTCACAACCACTTTCCTCACTTATGTGGATAAGTTCCGCTTCACTAAGTTCCTCTGGCCACGTATCTAGAGTCTCTCAGATGGTAGCAGTGTCAATATTCCCACTACTAGCTATTTCTTCCAGAACTCCACTGGAGTTCAGGGGCGCCCGTATGGCTTAGTCGGTTGAGTGTCTGACTCCTGATTTCAGCTCAGGTCATGATCTCAGGGTCATGAGATCGAGCCCCATGTTGGGCTCCACGCTCAGCTCAGTCTGCTTCTCTCTCTCCTCCTGCGCCTCCCCCTGCTTGTGCATGTGCTCTCTCTCTTTCTCTCTCCAATCAATCAAACAATAAATATGTGTATATAAAAAAGAACTCCATTGGAGTTCAATCTGAATTTTACTTCCTACATTGTTAACTTTCCATGTCTTTGGTGCAATTTCATCTTTGTTAGCCAGTTCCCTTTTTTAATTATCCAATTTGTGAAAAGTCATATGTTTTATCACTGAGAGATAAGAAGGCAACACAACTACATGCTTTACTGTCTGGGCATAAACAGAATGACAGATGTGCAGTGACCAATCACCAACAAACTGTAAAAGAAGTGATGTGATTGGTCAGTCATCATGATGCACATCTGTTATTTTAAGGAATGATCTATGGACAGAAGGGTTAGCGGTGACATTTGTACTTTCTACAAACACTCACACCTAATACACCCTGGTAACTGAAATGTGAACCTTGTTGCTGGGGGACTGGTGTTATTTAGCTAAATGGTGGTGGCCGATTTTCATGCATATTGGATCCATGCAAAGTGAAGACTGCATGTCTAACCCCAGCTGGGACTTCTCGCTGAACTCCAGTATAATATATCTTAACTTTAATTTCTTATGGTAGTTTAAACCCAAGTTGTCCAAAACAGAATCTCCGAGAAACAGAAATTGACTAGTCAGTCCTCAAGAGAGGTAGCTAATATTCAGTTTGGGTCACTTTCATTTCTCTAATGGTCTCGTTTGCCTTTTCTTCTAAAGGACCAGATAATAATGATTGTTAGTCTTGTGTTAATGCAGAAGCAGCTGTCGACAATACATAAGTGAATAGGTGTGGCTTTTTCCCATAAAACTTTATTTACCAAGAACAGGTGGCCAGACCATGGACTGTAGTTTGCTAAGCCCTGATCTAGACTGTTCCAAAGACTTTTTGGCAGAATCATTCTTAAATCAGCTTAGACATAGAAAATATGTTTTTGAATAAATCTTTGAACCAAGGAAAGGGCTTTCATAATTCTTTTCAGAATATCTACCCTCATTTCACCAGCCCTATGATGATCTGAGTTTGTCACACATGTCCTGCCGATACAGCAGAAGTCCATTTCTTTTTACCCCCTTTTGGAAAAGATCTAGTTATTAACTTTTGCTTAATATTTCCTCTCGTTGTAATGGGTATTATTAAGTCAGACTCCTGGCTTTTGTCCTGAAGGAAAACAATTGTGTTCTATTCCAGCATTCTTTTTTTCCAAACTAAAATATGCTTTGTGTCTTTTTCTGATTTTAAATTCCTGCAGTGTTCTTTGATTTTGTAACCTTGGTTATGTAGCAATTGAAATGGTAATAATGTCTGCATATCATGGACGAAAGGGATGCATTTGTATAGCGTCAGAATAAATGCTTTTTAGTTGTGTGGACACTTGGTATTTTTCAGAGCAGCAGTGTGGTGTGGTGAAGGTATCTACTTTTGGGATAGGAGGGTACAAATCTGGATTGTAGTAGTGCAACTTGCTGGCAAAATGATCTCAAGAAAATCGCTTTATACAGATTCTGTTTTCTCATCTGTTAAGTGAGACTATTAATACCAAGACTGCACAATCTCAGAGGCTTGTGGTAAGGTAAAGTGATGATCAAACATAACAATAATATATAAAAAAAACCCCATAAATTGAAGAGCACTATATGAATATAATAAGTTTTTTTTTTCCTACTTGCTTCCTTTAATCTATGTGTGCTATAGTTTTGGTGTACAAAAATTATCTCTTATTTTTCTGCAGTTGACCGATATTCTAATAACTGCCAACTTGCATTCTGAGCAAAACCAACTCAACTGCTTTGCGTAGTGTGAACCACATTTGGGAGGGGTGTGCCAGTCCTATGTGCCAAGTTGGATGGCATGGTCACCACATGGAGCCGATTCTGGGTCTGAACTTTCTCATGTCCCAAGGGCTCACCTCCACCGGGGACCTCTCTCATGCCTGCTCCCTCAATAGCAGAGTTACTCTCCAGTTGGGGATGGCTGCCCTTTTAAAAAAATTTTTTATTGGGGCGCCTGGGTGGCACAGCGGTTAAGCGTCTGCCTTCAGCTCAGGGCGTGATCCCGTCGTTATGGGATCGAGCCCCACATCAGGCTACTCTGCTGGGAGCCTGCTTCTTCCTCTCCCACTCCCCCTGCTTGGCTTCCCTCTCTTGCTGGCTGTCTCTCTCTGTCAAATAAATAAATAAAATCTTAAAAAAAAAAATTTTATTTATTTATTTGACAGAGAGAGACAGCCAGCAGAGAGGGAAGCCAAGCAGGGGGAGTGGGAGAAGAAGAAGCAAGGCTCCCAGTGGAGCAGGGAGCCCTATGCGGGACTCGATCCCACCACTCTGGGATCACGCCCTTAGCTGAAGGCAGACACTTAACGACTGAGCCACCTAGGTGCCCCAGAGATGGCTGCCCTTGCTGCAGATGAGAACCTTGGAACAGTTCCTTTTCTTAAGCTGAGGGTGAGAGGCCCCCTTAACTTCCGGCCCAGACCCCTGCCCATCTGTGGATGGAGGTCAGAGATGGACTTTATACCAGTGGCCTCTAATTTTTGTCATCATGAAGGATTTCACCTTCTATTTGGGAGTTTTGTAGCATCATGTAGCATTACCTTTAAAGCTCTGCCATCAAACAGTTTTTCCTCAGGTTAGCGTATGATGCTTTTGCTCTGCTTAAAATGACCCTAGACGTTTAGTCTGTTTCCTATCAAAACACACTTAAATAATAACATTACGTTATTATTGGGCCAGAGTTTTCCAAAGACCAGCCAATTTCTTATTTAGTCTATTTTAGAGAGAGTCCAATGTAAAATGGCTTTTAATAATTTATCTAATGGTCTTTTTTTTGCACCTCAACTGAAGTGTTTTATAGAGAAATTCAGGGATTTAAAAAAACCCTTAATTTTGACATATAGAAGAATTTTACCTTCACTAGTGACTATTTTTATTACTTTTTGTATTCGAAATTGGTCTGGTTTTGGAACTTTGATATCTCAAGTGGCTATTTAAGTTGAATACTGTATAGAGATTCTTATAGTGAGTCACAGACAGCTCAACTCCAGGGAAAAAGAGAATATATTGGTTTATAGAAATGAGAAACTGTAGGATAGATCTGGCTTTAGGCATGGTTGGATCAGAGAGAAAGTGAGATCTCAAGCACTTGGTTGGGGGGAATGCTCTTCTCTGTGTTGTCTCCTTTCTCAGACAGGGACTTCTCTTAGAAGGATAAGTTCCTACAAAAATTCTTGATTGGGTCTTATTGGTCTGGCTTGTGTCACATATTCATACCTGAAACAGTTGTAGTCAGAGACATGGAGTATGCTGATTGGCTGGGTCTGATTCATGTGAATTGAAAGTGGAGGAAATCATGGTGCTATTACTTAACAAAAGGGATATTAATTCTGGACCTGCAAAAGCATCAGATGTCCATTTTAGACACCATTTCAGTAACATTTTCAGGGGTATTTATTGGGGGGCTGGATCCTGAGTGAATCGGGTCTATTCTGCCAACCTCCCTGCACTTGAATTTATTGTTTTCTAAGGGACAGGAGATGGGGGGGATTAAAGTGAAACCCTGTTGGTCAATACTTGTTAAATAATAATTCCGGCAGTCTGCTAGATCCTGAAGATATAAATAGAGAAGGCACTGTTGTGGCTCTTGAAGTCATTGTGTCTAATAGAAGACATGTAAACGTATGAATTCAAGACAATGTAAGACTTACTATGACGTCATCATGCACTGGATATCATGGGAAGAAAGGCATACAGCCAGCGTGGAAGCAGGGAGTGGGGTATGGAAGGAATTTAGGCAAGGTTTTCTGAAGGAGCTAACATCTGAGCTGAGTCTTGAAGTCTGAGTAAGAGCTTTTGGATGAGAAAGTGGGGAATGAGGTATCTGGGCAGATGGAACATAATGTGCACATATGGAGATATGCTAGATATGATAGAGCGAAGTGTATGTGATGAGTGATGAATGATTCAATGTTGTCTGAGGGTGAAGGATGAGTCAGAAGCTGGAAGGGGTGGATGAGGGCCAGATGTTGGACATCAACATAAGCTACCTAGTGTTTAGAGTAAGTTCAAATACAAAATAATTTGAACGCTATCCTGTGAGGGTTAAGGACATTTTAAAGGAGCTTAGTTAGGGAAAGGATAGTGTGATGTGCATTTCAGATCACTTGTGTGGAGGACGAATGAGGGGAGGGTCAGTTCTGGTAGGAAGTCACCTTAGGAGACTATTTTAATAAACTTAGTGAGAGATGATGAGGATAGTGAATGGGAGAGTATTCAGAAGGGAATGGATATAAGAAATATTGGCAAAGTTGGGTAATTGGATCTATGGGGGGGGATTTTTTTGTGGTACATGTCTCCTCCAGATACTAGTCCTCAGGTTAGGGAGGCCATCTTGGTCTAGAAAAAGCAACAGGTGTATTTGGAAGTACAAAAAAGCCTCTGAGGAAGGAGAAGGGGAAATAATTGGGCATCTGTTCTTCTTTATTTGAGGCACAGTTATGCTGCATCACATTCCCTCCTCTATTGATCATTTTATCAGCATGTATCTACTGAGCATTTTCTTTTATGAAGGTCACTGTTCTGGGATCCTGATAGTGAACACAATACTCATGATCCCTGCTCCCGTGCACCCTATAGGCTACTGTGGAAGACAAATGGATAATTTGATCAGGCAATTTCAAACATTAGTGTTACAAAGTCACTAAAATAAATATGAGGTTTTAAAAAGATAAAATAGATCTAATGCAGTGAAAGGATCCATTTTGGCTTTAAGGCTAACGTGTATTAAGAACTGTAAAGGTTCATGCCAGTGGCTGCAATGGGGGCAATTTATGGAATTGGTTTTAGATTTCTTGAAACTCATGGAAGGCAGAGTTCCTAACAGAGTTTCAAGGAGTGCTTGCTCAAAGGATGAGGACCACCAGCCAAAAGCAGATGTGGGGATCCTTAGACTGACCTACAGTGTGAAGACTGGTCTCTTTAACACAGGGCAGATTTTGTGCAAGGCCCTCCTGATTAATGTGTCCTGGTATCTTAAAAGAGTGTGTGTAATTTTCAAAGATGTCTGACTGGTAGTCAGGAAGAGGCTTAAATCTTTGGAGAATCTGGCTCTTAAAATTCTGACTTAGAAAAAGGGGAATAATGAGGAACATTTCATTTGCCTGGTTCATAAAAGGTGTTTTTGGATAAATAGTCTAGCTTTATATTTGAAAAAACTAACCAATCATCCAACCAACCCAATATGAACAACAGCAACAAAAACAGTCCCGCCAGAACCCAAAACAAAAGCCCAAACCCCAAATAACACCATAAGTACCAGTTGTCTTGTAATTGCCAGAAGGTAGCCTTGGGTTGAGGCAACTTTAAAATTTGTAAGGCAACAGAACATGTGAAAAGGGAAATGGATAAGGTAGAAGATGAGGAGAAAACCATAGATTTAACTGGGGGAAGGATAGTAGACCATGTCTTTGTTGATCATCATTCTGATTTATAAGTCAAGAGGAAGTCATTCCCTAGTTAAATTGTTAGAAATAAATTATTCATAGAGGAGCCATCTGTGTTCTCTGTTGCCAGCTTATTCACACAGAAGGAACAATATGTTGTGGCAGAAGTCTGTTGAAGCAATTTTTTTTATGTGACTCATAACACTTTGAAGATTTACTTCAGTTTCAAACTTTTATATCTCCGTGTGACATAAAGTTCATGCTATATTTCTCACTCTTGTAAAAAATTCAGAGACTACCAACAAAGGATACCATTACTAATGAGAATATATTTTTATAGTTTCTGCTAGAACTTTCTATATACCAAGAGATTGGGACAGCCATCTGATTAGAAAAGGGGAGCAGCTTTCATAAGTTGTACATGTCAGTGTTCTAGATAAAAGAGTGTTGAGGGGCACCTGGGTGGTGTAGTCGGTTAAACCTCCAACTCTTGGTTTTGGCTCAGATCATGATCTAGGGGTCCTGGGATTGAGCCCCAGTTGGGCTCCGTGCTCAGCGTGGAGTCTCCTTGAGATTTTCTCTCTCCATCATTCCCTCTGCCCCTCCTGCTTGTGCTGACTCTGTATCTCTCTCTAGAATAAATAAATAAAATCTTTTAAAAAAAAAAGCATTGACGTGATGGGAACTGGTAGAATAATGAGAGTGAAACCATTCCCTAGATCAGCTCCTAGCTTAATAAATGAGCAAAATGCAGTTCGTTTCTCTGCTTTCTAGAATTTTTTAGATTTTACTACCTTAGCTCCAAGCTCATCTTTTACATAATACAATTATGCTGTTATATGGCTTCATATAACATCTCCACATCAGCCTTTCTTACTTTCTTTAGTTTTTCCTGCTAAAAACACTGTGTGTGCGTGTTTGTTTTTCTATTTTCACTCTCCATGTATCCTCTCCAAATTTTCAACATGCCTCTCATGCTGTGACATCTTTAACCAGAAAGCCTCAGTGTTTTTGTCAGTGCTGAATCACAGGGAGGCAGGAAGAATGACGGTTTTAAGGTTAATCTTTGTCATTATAGAAAATAACCTTGTTTCTTCTCCAGCAGTCAGAGTGGTTTGAGCCACGCCCCTCTCATAATACAGATGTTGGCAAATGGAAGGTTACCAAGATATTCATTTGTAGCAGAAATGAACCAAGCATTTGTTTCAGAATTCTCCCAGGTACTGCCATACACCTCCCAAGATATAGTTTCTGGAGCACTGGTATGATTGTCAGGGCTTTGGGAAATGTCACTGATTTCATGATTCATATGAGCATGAGGGAATAAACAAGAGTAACTGTCCATAATAATTTATATACTTTAAGCCTTATCCACTTATAAGATAGCCTTCTCCTACTCCTACCCTCCCAGTTGCATTCCTTTTGATGTCATGACAACCCACAGCCCTTAGTAAACATAAGCATCAGTGCTGGGAGAATTCCAAGCAGTGCCCAAGAGACTACTATCTCTGCCCCTATTTCTCAAATGGGGAAGTATTTGCCTGGAGGGATTTTCCTAAATGTCATGTGGGACCTTAATAAGCACTGGCTAATTAGCCCTTAAAAATTCCTTCTGAGATTGGGACCTCTTGGTTCCCAGAGAGGCTCCGGTCCTCCTTATCTCATGGACAGCATCAGCAAATGTCAGTATGACATAAATCTTAAAAATGCAGCCCTGACAGTTTAATCTCAACCATAAAAAAAGAATATAAAATACTGTTGCATTAAAGGGACTGCAGGATATCCCTGGATGGAAAATTCATCAGTACAAAGACACATCCCAAGGGAAACAAACTAGGGGAGTGCACGTGCTGAAGCATCTTTTGGCTGCAAAACTGGGGCCTTCGAGCCAGTTACCAGGATTGCCAGGGTGACCGCATGACCTGGAGTGTTCTCGGTGGCCCAGTTTATGACTATTTTCCTGGAGTAATTAATTGCTGAGATTCCCTCGCACTCTCAAGAGTCCTGATTTGGTTGGAGATCTAATGAATAGTGAAATTGTTTTTAATGGTTCAAATAGCATAAAGAAACTTATGAGTATTGTGTATCTGGAGAATTGAAGCAACTTGGAGAAGAAGGGCTCATATACTCCCTGAGCCCCAAAAGAGGCCTGATTTGGCAGCACTTGGTGGACCTTTCCTGTGACACAGGACATCACAATGACTCAGCCCCATTTTGCTAAAGAATGATGCCATCATTTGAACGTGTCTTCAAAGCCTGCCTCTGGAGCAGACCAGTGTGTTCCTTGAGTTTTCAGGGCACTGTCAAGCCAGTTGTCTAGACGCACTAGCCTGTTTTCCAGGTAGCAATCTAGAACCAATAATTAAAACTTTCAGGGTGGGCATTTTCCATGAGAGGCTGGTTTCAGTTACTCCCAATCACTTAACCCATCCTATTTACGCTTCCTTTACAGATCTTTTTAATTTTCCTTTGGCTCTAAGGCCACTCAAAATTTTGGGTTTGTCCTTGGCTGCAGGCCATGGGTTATGGTTGGGAACCCATAAGCATTTTGACAAAACCCAAAATGACCATCATTGCTTCAGTTCTCTTGCTGCTGCCTCAGGTTGTGTATGCAGATGCATTCGAAGTGACTTTTGTACATGGTTCTAATCACGTCTCTCATCTCTCCTGCTAAAAAAGGGGAGTGAGGAATGCATTCCATATTTTGTATAAAATATAGCATTCTTTTGGTAAATTCTCATTATTTAAATCACATTTCTATTTGACAGGACCTTCTAAAATTTTCCCCCTAAGGAAAGTTTTTTTTTTCTATAGCAAAACAATGAGTTTTTTTTTTTTAAAGATTTTATTTATTTATTCAACAGAGATAGAGACAGCCAGCGAGAGAGGGAACACAAGCAGGGGGAGTGGGAGAGGAAGAAGCAGGCCTCTAGCAGAGGAGCCTGATGTGGGGCTCGATCCCATAACGCCGGGATCACGCCCTGAGCCGAAGGCAGACGCTTAACCGCTGTGCCACCCAGGCGCCCCAACAATGAGTTTTTATTCCAAAATAGAATTATTTTATTCCAAAATAGTGTCATTCCAAAATGGAATTGTGCTGGTGGTACACAGTACTGCTTCCGAATTTTCTTTTGACATTCTTCAAACTTGTCTTTTTGCCATGTAAATATACTTAACATACAGGGAATTCATACAAAAGAATCAAATTAGGTTTCTGGATTGTAACAGAGAAAAAAAATAAGGAGTTAGTACTGTGCTGTTCAACATACAGCTATTAAATTTAATTACAGTTAAGTATAGTTAGAAATCCAGTTCTCAGCCACACTCACCACACCGAATGTCAAGGGCTCTCCAGCAATTATGAGGAGGAGTAAGTCAGTCATTGGAAAAGTCTTCTGTGTAGAAGTCAGGACAAAGATTAGAGCAAAGAGCATTTTCTGAGTGGTTCTTCCTTTTCCTTCTCTGCCTTCTCTTTCCTCTCCCCTCACTGTCACTGTTATCATGATCAAGTAGCTAACCTTTTTGGACATTTATGACATGCATTTCACTAATTTAAATGCTTTTAATAGATTTTAAAAACGTAATCTTCCCAAGAATCCTATGGAGTAGGTATTCTTGTCGTGCCCACACCTGAGTTGAGGAAGTTGAGGTACAGAGGGTTAATAACTTGCCCAAGTCTGACAGCTGGTAAATGATGGAGCGCAGACAGACACCCAGCCTGACTCTGGAGCTTGCACGTTGAACCACTAGGGAGAGCGACTGCATCTTCCTCTTCTTCTTCTTTTTTTAAAGATTTTATTTATTTATTCAACAGATATAGAGACAGCCAGTGAGAGAGGGAACACAAGCAGGGGGAGCGGGAGAGGAAGAAGCAGGCTCCCAGTGGAGGAGCCCGATGCGGGGCTCGATCCCAGAACGCTGGGATCACGCCCTGCGCGGAAGGCAGACGCTCGACGACTGAGCCAACCAGGCGCCCCGAGCGACTGCATCTTCTTAAGTTGGCCACGCTTTGGGATTTGAACCTAATTAGATAAAGACATAACTGCTGAGTGAGGTGCAGTATGGGGGGTGATGACAGCCAAGTGCGGAAGACGGGGCACAGACATTGTTGTCACTGTTGTTGTTCGTTATACCTGTCAACTCTACTTCCCACAGTTTCTGCTACCCCAGCCATAGCCTCTCTTCCTACCCTCATTGCATTTCCCCCGGTTTCATTTGGAGAGTAGAGGGATTCAGCTTGGGCTGCCCCAGTGTTCAGTTGCACCATCCACGTGAATTACAGGATGGCGGTAGCGACAGAAGAACAAGATCTTTGTTATGGAAATTGGATGGCATTCTTTAGTTACTTTTTTTTATTATTATTATTGTGTAAGAACACAACATAAGATCTATCCTTTTAGCATATTTTTAAGTGTACAGTATTGTTCACTACAGATACGGTGTTGGACAATAGAGCTCTAGAATGCACTCATTTTGAATAATTGAATTTTTATACACATTAATATACAGCTCGCCCCATTTCCCTTACCCCAGCCCTGGCAACCACAGTTCTCTTCTTTGCTTCTATGCAGTTAGATCATTTTGGATACCGTGTATGTACCAGTGAAATCATGCAATATTTGTCCTTCTGAGACTGGGTTCTTTCACTTAGCATAATGTCCTCAAGGTTCATCCATGCTATCACATATTGCAGGATTTCCTTCCTTTTGAAGGCCGAATAATGTTCCTTTGTATGTGTATATCACGTTTTCTTTATCCATTCATCTGTCTGTGTTTACTTACCTTGTTTACATATCTTAGTTATTGCAAACAGTGCTCCAATGAACATGGGAGTGCAAATGTCTCTTTTTTACAGGCCATACCATAGCTGCATCTTCTGATGTGTGGGACAGGAAATACCTTACTTCTGTCTGGGAAAGGGAGCCATAAGAAGGAGACACTGCTGGTTCTGGCCCTGGTAGGAACTAACAAAGAGTAAAGCAAAAGACCTGACCTCATTTATTCCTGGGTGCACTATCACCATTCTTAACTGACCCCTTTGCTCTACCACACCTATAACAATGGGCTGCCACACTAAGACTTTTTTGATCTTTCATCTACTGTTCAATGGATTATTGCATATTGGTAAACTAGAACTTGGATATTCAGGGCAAAGCAGAATGGAATATCAAAACTTGATTAAGTGAGGCTGGTAGCAGGGTAGTTAAATAATTTGGCTGTGGTGGTAGGTCAAGGGTGTTGAATCCCAGTATACTGCTATTAGTAAGGTGTATGGTATTAAGTACGTTATTTAGATTCCCCACGCCCTTGGTTTCTTCATCTGTAAAATGTAGATGAAAATAGTTCCTACCTCACAGTGTGTGTGTGAGTATGTGTGTGTGTGTGCGTGTGTGTGTGTGTGTGATGAATTAATAAACAGAAAGCCCTTGAAACAGCCCATGCTACAGGGTAAGCCCTTAGTACATGCAGACCATTGTTAATATCACCAACCCTCAGATTCTAGGTCTAATAAGATGGTATATTTGTGACATGAGTAGTCTGTGCTTACCAGTGTCATAATAATAATGCCTACATGTATACCATGAGGTTAAAGAAGGACAAGATGAGATAGAAGTTGTAAACATTTGAACACTGCCATGTATGTTAATGTATTCATGTGTGACACCAGAAATGTTGAGTTGCCATTTTGCTTTCAAGAATACCAGTTTAAGGGCGCCTGGGTGGCGCAGTCAGTTAAGCATCAGACTCTTTTTTTTTTTTAAAGATTTTATTTGCTAGAGGGAGAGAAAGTACAAGCAGGGGGAGGGGCAGAGGGAGAAGCAGGCTCCCCACTGAGCAGAGTGGCCAATGCGGGGCTTGATCCCAATCATGACCTGAGCCGAAGGCACACGCATAACTGACTGAGCCACCCAGGCATCCCCTAAGCATTGGACTCTTGATTTTAGCTCAGATCATGATCTCAGAGTCATGGGACTGAGCCCCACATTGGGCTCCACGCTCAGCTCAGAGTCTGCTTGAGATTCTCTCACCTTCCCCCTCCGCCCCTCCTACTTGTGCTCTCTCTGTCTCAAATAAATAAATAAATAAATAAATAAATCTTTAAAGAAAAAAAAAGCCAGCTTATTTAAGGAGGGATCTAATTCTTTTTGTGACTTCTGTTTGTTAATTTTCATGACTGCCCTTGTTGCTCTATTGGGCATGTTGTTTCATATTTTACATGTTGACCATCCATAGATCAGAGAAGTGAGTGTGAAGACAGGAAAGTGATTGGTGAGTGATGAAAAGAGAGTAGCAGATATATGAAGAGAGTAACTGCATTTCCTACCTTGAAGTTGAGATACGTGATGAAACTGTAGGTAGAGCTGTAGAGGTTTTTGTTTGTTTGTTTTGGTGTCATGCAATTTCATGAGAGATTTTTTGGCTTGTTTTTTTGATATTTAATTATCTTACCAGAAAAGAAATTCTTTGCTGGGCTTGAGGTGCAAGTTATTTATCTTTTTCTGAGTTGTTAGGCAGTTAGAAATCATTTTTAAATGGCAACTTTTGATATACATGGTGATTTTTACCATTAACCTTAAAAATAGGTAGCCATTTATTTTGTTCACAAAGAAATGTTTTAATAAGAATGTTTTGGACAAGGTATCTCAAACCATCCAAATACAGAATCTTAAATTACTTGAAAAGAATCCTGAGCTTATTAGCAAGAAAAATGACAAAATTCAATATGGTATTTTATGTTGGTGTTTTGGTATTGTAGATATTGTTTACTTGGGACCCCTGAAATTAAAGATAATTAGTTAACATTTAGTAGTTGTCTTTGGGTTTCATTGAAGCCAGGTGCCTTTATTTATTAAAACATTTCAATATTATTTTTACTTTTGAATACTGGTAGAATATTTAAGTTAACATTAGAGAATTCTTAAGGAAGGGGTGCTGTGGTGGCTCAGTCTGTTAAGCGTCCAACTCTTGATTTTGACTCAGGTCATGATCTCAGGGTCCTGAGATCGAGCCCCACATTGGGCTCCATGCTGGACCTGAAGCCTGCTTAAGACTCTTTCTACCTCTCCCTCTGCCCACCTTCTCTAAAAAAATCCCTAAGGGAAGGGTCAGGTGAAATACTAATAGAAATTAATAAAATGTGTTATAAGATCAGAAATCTCTAGTCTTTGTTAGGGGCTGTGAGTATCTCTTTAGTTGCCTACTTGTCCTTGTATGAGATTTTGTTCCTCATTGTACTACCCTCTCCTCTTCATGGAGAAAGAAAAAAATCCCTGAAGTTCTTATCTTAGCCCCCAAAGAAATAAATAAAAGACTAGCAGAAGATGGGTGAGATGGAATGGGAGATAAAATTAGAATAGTTGGAATAAGTAAAAACCTTGAAAGTACTTTAGTGAGAGAATTATAAACAAAATATGAGAGTACATAGCCTGTAAGAATCCATGATTATTCATAATTTATTCATAACTACATTAAAAATGTAGAACTGTGCATCATTATTTAATGTATTTTTAACATTTAAATATTGAATTTAAAATTGAGAAGAGCAATATACTTTCCTGTAATCTGAATAGTTCTAGAGCATTACAGGGATGTATCAAGAAGCCCCATAATATTCTACCATCTTCTTGCATCTAACATTAGGTTCAGTATACATTAGCAGATAGTTTTTTGTCCATGCAATTTAGCATTTATAGTGCATCTTAGGCCTGAGACCTTGTAGTGGCTTCC
Source organism: Ailuropoda melanoleuca (assembly GCF_002007445.2). Lineage (NCBI taxonomy): Eukaryota > Metazoa > Chordata > Mammalia > Carnivora > Ursidae > Ailuropoda > Ailuropoda melanoleuca. Next base: position 92,017,967 of record NC_048222.1, on the reverse strand, counting down.
AGAATTATGCTGTGTGCCTTTGGCAAGGTGGGCACTCAAGTTGTTTGGAGTAAGCCAATATTAAGAAAAAGCACTTAAGTTTCTAAAGAGTCTTTTTTTATTATTTCAAAGTCAGTCTTTTGTTCTTTCTCTTTCTCCCTGTCACTCACTCTTGATTTTGGAGGTCCCAAATAATCTTTCTATGCTCACAGTGGTCCACAGACCAACACCAGGTATCCCCTGGGGGCTCATTAGAGTTTCAGGCTCTCAGGCCCCACTTCAGACCTGCTGAATTAGAATTTGCTTTTAACAGGATCTTCAGGCTATTCACACGCACATCCAAGTCTGAGGAGCCTGCCATATGGGATAGGTCAACACCAGGCTGATATTTTTATCTATACTCCTAGAAGGATTGGTCAGTTTTTCACGCTCACTTAGGTTTCACAGCTCTTTGACAGATTCAGGATCACCTCATATTACTGTTGTAAGCTTCTAGCTTCTCTGTTTCCAATATGGAAGATGATTCATATTATGTTAACAGCATGAGTCATGGGCAACCATTTATTGATTACCCACTGGTTGTTGGACATGGCACAGAATGTCTCATCTTTATATTTTCTCATTTAATCTTCTCAACAACACAACAAAAGAGGTTTTAGTGAGCCAATTTATATGGAAAAGAATCCTGAGGCTTGGGGAAGAGGTTATTGTAAAAGGTTAGATATACGATGTTAGAGCTGAAATTCAAACCCAAGTCTATTTTATCTAAGCCCATGCTCCCCACTCCCCTAACCGTCTTTCTCAATTACTGCCATACTGCTGTGTTCCATTTGCAGTAAGGAAGGGCATGGCATAGTCCATTCATCTGGATCAGGAAATAAGTGTATGTAAGAAATGTATGTTGATATTTATGGAGGCTATGATTCCTCTCTTTCCATATTCTGACTTCTAAATGTCTAGTATAAGGTTCCTTAAGTCTGTAAGATCTTTGCATAATTTTGTGGATTTTCTTTTGCAAATGTGAGGGAAGAGAATTCATACTTTCCTTTAAATCAAATTCTCAAAAAAGCTAATGTCCCGTAAATTAAGAACTATCACCCTTCTTTTCTGTATCCCACTGACCCTTGGCCACTGGAATTCCCACCTGTCTACTGGCATCATTGAACTCCTCCCCATCACTAGATTTTCCCTGTACCTACTCCCAAGTCATTCTTTCTCAATTCCAGAAAGGCATCAGAATCACCCCTAGATCTTTAAAAAAAACGTGCTCATGCCCTTCCTCAGACCTTTTAAATTATGATCTTTGTGAACGGAGCTCAGCAATCTGTATTTGTAAGAAGCCCACTCTTGATCCTGACCTAGAGAGCAGTAAGTCAGCACAATTTTCTTTAATGACTTTGAACAAAAGAGGATACTCCCTGCATGCCCAGTATGGAATAATCTCCTGGCTGGAGACCTAGAGTGCACCGAGTCCTCCTACAAGGGAATCATCACCAGGTCATAAGGGCTAGAATTTCCAGGGTGCTGAGGCATGTGAATGGCCGGGGACTCCATTTTGCCCTCTACTCTCCTGGAAAAGATCCTATTGTATTGCCCACTGCTTCTGAGACTGGCGTATGTTTAGCGCTGCCAGTCTTTAGTTAGGATGTTGAGAGAATAGCATCCTGAAGATGTTTTGACAAATTGGCTTGACTTTTGAGTTATCTTCTTCCTGAGAGAATGAAAAACAAAGTTCCAAGGAGTTTCTGGGAAGAGATTGCTCAGCTAAGTTTTGCCATTGCTGATGTTGTTTGGTTGTTAGTGTTGCTACCACTTCACCTGCTTCTTAGCAAACTGAAGTTTTTCTCCATTCATCTGTGTCTGCTAGAAATGCTTGGCATTTTCCACCCACATAGGTTTTAATGCCATCACTTTCACTCATCCTCTCATCTATTCACCTTTGGAGTAGGATGGGCTGTATTTTTCATGGGCATACGGAGTGGTGATTGGTGGATAGGGACTTGTGTTTTTCCATTACTTTTTGGAATCATGCCTTAAGTTCAACTCTGATGATCTACCACTTTCTCTTTGTTCCAGAGAACTGTCAGAACTGTCAGCTAACATTTATTGAGAGCTATGATTAATATAGGGCAAGTTTAGAAGCTCGAATGCCAATAGTTTGTCAAAGAAAAGCTATCAGGCTCTGTTTCTATGGAATGCTAGGATGGCTGAGGTCGTCCAGCCCAGGATCTACGGCAGGACTTCCAGATACCTCTGTGCTTTCTAGGGGAGTTGATGACTTCACAACAGCTGTTCTGGCTTTCACCAGCTCGTGCTGAAAGAGTTTGTTTTTCAGCTATGCTAAATGCTCTCTCTCTGGACCTTCTAGTTAGGATTCTAGTTTTGTCCTCTGGAGTTTTGAAGAATCAGCCAAATTGTGCCTCACACAACAACCTCTGGGAAGCTGATGCTGCACCTAAACTTCTTGTCCTGGCTACGACATGACTCCTCATGGGCATTACTCTCAGACAGACATACCAATCACAACCAAATATGGTAACGAGAGAGCCCGCGAAGACCGACTCATAATCACGTGTCAGAAACCAGGTCCATTCCTGTTTTGTTTACCCCTCTTCTGGTGCCCATTCATTAAACTCTGTGCTGTTCTTGGCCTCTTTTTTTTTTTTTTTTAATTTATTCATTTGACAGAGAGAGACAGCCAGCGAGAGAGGAAACACAAGCAGGAGGAGTGGGAGAGGAAGAAGCAGGCTCCTGGTGGAGGAGCCTGATGTGGGGCTCCATCCCAGAATGCCGGGATCACGCCCTGAGCCGAAGGCAGGTGCTTAACGACTGTGCCACCCAGGCGCCCCTGTTCCTGGCCTCTTAGATAGATTTATCTTCATGTTTCATTTTATATGATCCCAATACTGTTGAAAGACAACAGAGTCTTCTAAGAAAGTTATCTAAAATAAAATTAATATCTTTAAAAGATGCTTTAAGGTCCAGAACCCATCCTCAAAGGTACAAATACTTGCACAAAGGCATTCTGATAACCATTTGATGTGACCCATAACTATTAGAGTACTTTAAAAATAATTCTGTCTTTCCTGGTGATTCATCTCTACAGAAAGATTTCAAATCATAAACTATATCATTAAAACAATCTCTGCCTTATCTGACTTCTATATTAAAACTTATTCCATGTTCATGTCATGATGCTCTTAAAATGCATCAAAGATTCTTCTGACTCTAAGGCTTTTGTAGGCAGCCTCTCCTTGGGTCGTAGCTGTAAAGTGTTTCATGTTATTAATTTAAGTAACCAATTTCTGTGATTATTAAACTATGAATTTCTTGGAGTGGGCGCAGAAATTGTACTGCCTTTTTCATCACAAAGATAGCCTTGTAGATCAAGACTGCAGGAAGAACAGAAGGAATTTTGAATACCTGGAATGATGAATATTTCATAAAAACTACTGAATAGGTTAAAGTAAAATTTTTTCATTGACTTATTATAATTAGCTTTAGAGAAGAGGTGATAGAATCCAGTCAATTGGTAACTGCTAGAATAATTCACTCAGCTAAAAGAAAAATTCCCCGCTCCTCTCTTCCTTTCCTTCCCACTAGAATGGATGGATAATGGTGCAGTGCTTTGGAGAACAGCTCTATCTCAATATGAAGGGAAAAAAAAACCCCAAACAAACCTCTTTTAATTCTTATTGCATAAAAAGAAACATAAAGGAAGGCAGTATGTTAGAGGCTAGCCTGATAATACTTTTCATAACGTATTTGAAAATCCCTCAGGTTTCTTAAACCTCACATTTGCCTTCTGGAGAACCTGTGAAGAAACCTGAAGCTACGCATTTCAAATGCTCTCCACATGCGATGGTGCTTTGGAGTAGGCTTGTACTGATTTATAAAACCTATTTTTAATTCTCAGGAAATTTGTGAGCCGACTGACCTCACATTGATAACTTCAGATTGGCCATAGTGGGCACATTTACACCATGGAAATTGGCCAACAGCTCAGAGCTGGTTGTTAAATGTTTACACACTCATCGTATATGGTATTTGTAAAAAGTTTCTAGGATACCCGTGTAAAAACAAATATCTAAGTTTAAAAAGAATTAAAGGTATTCGTTGATATTGGAACTCTGACATTGTTTTTACAGACTTGCAAGGTTAGAAATATCTTCTGCTCTTTTGTTTATCCCTCTTTCTTCAGTTAGGATCTTACTAGATACATGTTAGATGTCATTTGTAAGAGAACTTTAAAATGATATGTTATGGCTAATGCATAGTTAATATTTTGAAAAAGAATTCTGGAATGCGTCTCTGCAGAATAATTCTGTAATGTATTCTGTGTTGGCTGCCCATTAAAAATCAGATGAAGTGAGCTTTTACTTTCAAGATGCCGTGTAAATTTTGTTATTTTAAAATATGACTATGAAGGAGAAAGGAAGGAGAGGTAATATAACCTTTTACACTCTGTATTGTCTTCTGCAACTGTCTTTTATTCTTTTGCCTTTCCTTGTTTTTTCTTCTTTATTCTCTCCTCATCTTTTTTGTAGAAGAAGAATCTATTTTCATATCCATACCCACCCTCTTCTATTATTTATTTGGCCCTTGGAGATTTGGATTTCTTTTAGGAATACACTCAGCATTTTAGGCTGCTAAAAAGTGCCAGAACACGAGCCAATTAATGACGTATTTATTGACAAGATTTTGGAAACTTGCAGGGTTCATTCTGCAAGAGTGATTTACAGGCTCTAATATGTTAGAATGTCAAACAAGTGGAAACAATTAGTAGCACTAATGTCTTAACCCCAGGTTTACCACTGAGAGAGGGAGATCACTGATGGAAAGGCCCATCTGTTCCAGAGATGTTTCCAACTTGCTTGCACAGCCATTTGTAAATCAAATCCGTTCAGTGATTGTGCTGCTTGGATAGCTATTTATATGTCTATTTCTCAAAATCTTTGGTGAGGTGCACATTTTGCCATGATATTTTTGAGAAATAGGGTTTTATTTTTGGATGGTCTAGTTATTCAGCAATGTGTTTAGTATATTACATGTACCAGGGACGTGTATTTTGAAATTGCTACCAGCTCTAAGACCTGTGAAATCAGTGAATGAAATATACCTTTAGAATGAGTTAGTGGACTTATATTTTGGCAATAATTTCATGTTGGAGGAAGAATAGATTCATCTCAGTAGGAGTTTCATCTCTACTTACAGAATGAAAGATGGAAAGGTTCTGTTACTATAAATCAAGCTCTTTCTTAAAATACCCTTAACCTACTTACTTTTTTTCTAAATAATGATGCTACACTTCTTACCTAGAGTTTCACAGTTTACAACCTATTTTCACATTTATCTCATTTTCCATTGCCTTCTGCTCTTTTTTTCCCATATAGAGGTCATTGAATAATTGACTCTTAAGATTTGAAAGGGCTTTCCAAGTCATCTGATCAAGCCCTCTACCCAATGGTCAACCTGTCAGCTATTTCCAAGAGGAAGAAATATTAGAGACAGATAGGCTGACCCTTGGGTCAAATAAGGTAGTGAAAGTAAAATTTCCTTTTTGTGAGAAAGGCAGACAGTATTATTTTTTACTTTTTCCTCTTTATTTCATTTTTTTTTCTTTTTCTTTTTTTAGGCTCAGCTTACTGGGCCTGTGAACTTCTGCTTTGGGGGCTCTCTGATCACTTTAATAAAGGCCATTAATTCTCACCATTTGGGGGCTTTGCCAGTCTGCTGTCAGCTTTAGACTTGACCCATGTGCTAAGCCCAAGAGGTATGGGTTCTGGGGATGTTAAATATTTATGTTTTATTTTTGAAACAATAGATGTTTCTTTAAATTTTTTCTTTCTTTTTTTTATTTAAGAATTTTATTTATTTATTTATTTATTTATTTATTTATTTATTTATTTATTTTTTAA
>NC_048222.1:91973846-92012043 GCF_002007445.2 Ailuropoda melanoleuca | reverse complement strand
ACAAGCGGGGGAGTGGGAGAGGAAGAAGCAGGCTCCTAGCAGAGGAGCCTGATGTGGGGCTTGATCCCAGAACCCCGGGATCACGCCCTGAGCTGAAGGCAGACGCTTAACAACTGTGCCACCCAGGCGCCCCAAGATTTTATTTTATTTTTTGAGAAAGAGAGCATGCACAAGTAGCAAGGGAGGATCAGAGGGAGAGGGAGAAGCAAACTCCCCGCTGAGCAGAGAACCCAATGTGGGGCTCCATCCCAGACCCTGGGATCATGACCTGAGCCGAAGGCAGATGCATAGCTGACTGAGCCACCCAGGCCCCCTTTTATTCTTTTCTCTTTTCTTTTCTTTTTTTTCCTTTCTTTTTTCTTTTCTTTTCTTTCTTTCTTTCTTTTAAAGATTTTATTTATTTATTTATTTGACAGAGATAGAGACAGCCAGCGAGAGAGGGAACACAAGCAGGGGGAGTGGGAGAGGAAGAAGCAGGCTCCCAGCGGAAGAGCCTGATATGGGGCTTGATACCAGAATGCCAGGATCATGCCCTGAGCCAAAGGCAGACGCTTAACGACTGTGCCACCCAGACGCCCCTCTTTTTCTTTCTTTCTTTCTTTCTTTCTTTCTTTCTTTCTTTCTTTCTTTCTTTCTTTGTCATTAGGTATTTCAAATCACATTAATAAACAACCGGAGCAAATGAAGAGTTACACGTACGGAACTTAAAATCATTTGTCTGCTCCAGTTTGGAATTTATTTCTGACTTCAGTAAAGCTTTGGATCTGATTTTAAAATACCCACCAGTTATTCTTATGTAGTTCTGATGAGAATACAAATCCAGTCAGGTACATTGATTGTTCTGTGACGCAGATGAAAAAGATGGAAACTCGGCCCCACCAGGCTGGGTTTGGTTTGTCAGGTGTTTATCTTTTAACAGTGGCTTGATTGATGATTGTGTGCTATGCGAAGTTAACTGGAAGACAGATGGTTACATGAAATTGCAGAAAAATGGATGCAAAGGGGAACTGTTCCTGAGCCAATGCCGTTGGCAGTTTGGCCACCTTCGCAAATACGATGCAGGATCAGGAACTCAGGGTAATCACTGTGTAAAGAGGAAAAGGAATTAGATGGTGAGTGCAGAGTGTAAAATGAACGTAAAACCAACCATCCCCAAGTGGACCGAGAGTGGTCCTTGCTGCCGCTGCCTTTTCTTGCCGTTGCTAGGAGAGCGATGAGCTCGCGCCTGGGTGCGTGCGCTTTACCAGCTGTGTCCACGAGAGATGACACACCTGCTAAACCTGGGATTTGTTCTGTATCGATACCGTAAACAGACACGCACACGTCATCCGTTGCACAGAAAAGGAAATTGAGTGTTGATGAAAAGCAGTCAGTCCTCTGTTAAATAAATGGCAGGTAAACGGACACAGAGAGGCTTATTCAAAGTCCGAAGGCTTCCAGTTTATATCTATTTCTAAATTAAGGATTCGGCGGGCAAAATCTCTTCAGAACTCTTTGTTCAGACTTCACAACAAAAACAGCCCTAGGGAGTTCTTGCCTAGAGGTTTTGTGGTTCTCCTGTGACCATGGAGATTAATCTTCTTCCCGGAAAATCAGCTGTTCACACAACACTGCTGCCTTTATTCCCAAAGAATTTCCACTCCTGCCTGAGCATTGGGTCTCTAAATATTGCCCCCAGTGTACGGACAGCCCGACCCTGCCTCAAGTCCCCCTCAGTTTATTCCTTTGTCCCCCTCACTGAGCCAGCAAGTTTTCAGGTGTCCATGGCTGCACCTGCTTCTCAAGGGCACTTGGCACTGTCCGTCATGCCGCTGGGAGGTGGGGAGTGGAAAGCACGACCCCTCATCTATTCATTTACTTGTGAATTTATTTAATCGATATTTATTGTGCTCGCGCTGTGTTTCAGGCTCTCCCTTGGGCAGGAGTGATGCACTAGTGAGCTCTAGTACATACCATCCGAACGCTGGTAGAGCACGGAGTCTGGGATGGAAGATCTCACAATCACGCTGAGGAATGTGTATATTCGCACCGACGTTGCAAAAATAATAAAAGCACAGGACTTAGACTAAAGGTACTCTGAGGGAACCATAGTGTTCCATGATTAGGAGAATATTGAGGGCAAAATTGTGTGTGTGAGACAAGTTAAGAGCCTCCGTCATAGGCCAGAGCCCTGTGGTGGCAAGACAGGGAGTGAAGGAGGTGCCTCAGGAGACTGGGGAGGTGGCCCAGACTGAACCACAGGGGGGTTAAAGCTCTTGTAGAGAATTTTGGTATTCATGATGAAAGCAAATGGGAAGTTAGTTAGCTTATGGGTTTTAGATAAAGGCGAGCCAATGGGGGTTGTGTTGTAAAAAGATAAATTTGGCTTTAGGAGGGCAAAGGGCTGGAGAAGGGCCATAGGGGTGGTATGACTATTCCACTTTAGAACCTTGAAGCTGGTTGGTTCTGTGTCCAGCATTCCTTCACCATTGCCTCACTGCTGAACCCTGTTCGCGCTCATGTCTGCGTCCTCCTCCAGACTGCACATTCCTTAAGTTTGAGAAGCCTGCACATTCCTTAAGTTTGAGAAGCCTGCTCTTTGGCTTCTGGGTCTCCTGTAGTGTCGAACACCAAGGCTTGCATGTCTACATCCAACAACACTGTGGCTCTTCTTCATCTTACAAGACATGTCAATAGGCTTAGAGCAGCTCTTCTGTATTCTGGTGAGAGCGTTATCTAGCAATCTAATTTATTCTAGAAGGCAGAGGAAGATGAAAAAAAAATTTACTTGCCTTTTCTTTTGCTAAGTCATATGTGCCTTGAATTTTATTTCCATATATTAATGTCTTCTATAAAATGACCTTTATAGTTCTATCTTTATGTCAAACTAAAGCATTGCTATTGTTACTATTATTACTATCTCCTCACAGATATAATAGACATTTTGGGGGAGATTAGCTTCTGAGAGCAATTTCTTACAGAGTTGAAGAAACAAAACCATATTGGAAATTTGGAAATTTCTGACTTTGAAAATCAGGTGTTGTAGCACTAGGGAGTTGTGTGGTTTGTGGCAGAACCGGGAGAACATTCAGATTCAAATACAAAATATACTGTGACCACCAAACACTGGGGGGCTAAGTGAGTATGAGTTTGCTGGTTTTCCTTTAATGATTAAATATGTATTTTTTAAATCTGGGGAAGTAATACAAAATTTCAGTGAGCTCATCTACTCTTACGGGTAATGGACCAAAATCTCTTGAGTGACCGAAGCCTCACACAAAGTTGTGTTGGGGTAATGGGCGGGACCAGCCTGCCTCCCACAGTGCAGTCTTCTCAAATAACTGCAAAATAGGCTTGTAATACTCCTCTGGCTACTCAATCTCTATTTTCTTTTGTAATGGACTGCTACTCTCTCTTTTGCACCTCCATCAAATTAATATCCAGTAAGGGGAAGGCATAAAGGGCATGAATTTGACAGAAAGGAAGAAGGTTTTTGTGACTTTTGAAATCGGAAGAAAAGAAAACATCTCTTCTCACATACCTTGTGGGTAAGTCCCTAGGCACAGTTTTCTTAGCAACTTTCCCTCAACGTGAAAAACGAGGGACATATAAATAGCCCTGGTCCTGCTCCTGCCTGATCCTTAGATTAAGATTAGCTTAAATGCGGACTGAGAGGACACACAAGGACGTGGTTTTCTGTGATTAGCAGTCATTTAAACCTCACCCTCAGGAATCTCATGCAAAGGATATTTAGATAACATGTTTCCAGGAGAAAAATAATTCTGTGTTTTTTTGTTTGTTTGTTTTTTTTTTTACTAGAGGTGAGCAGTCCTAGTGATTTTTTCTGTGGGAAAATCCTTTCCACTGCAGAAATCGGGCCTGGGGGATGGATGAAGCAGAAGGGAGCAGAACAACGGGATTAATTAAGAGCATTTGCTGCTATGCTCTGAAATTTTCTTACCCCTAAATGCACTGGAGAGCAGCAGAAACAGGCAACAGTGATTTATGTCAGAATGAATTCTGAGTCCTTCAGCAAAACGTATCCTCTTGGGGCTGCATTTGTAAAATAATGACAATAAAAATATCTGTCTTCCCCATTTTAGTGGGCTGTTGTAAAGAGAAAATTAGATTATATGTGGTAAAGCACGTCACACTGATAAGGTAATGTGACAGAATAATAATAATGATAACAATAATAATAATAATTATAGCGAACAGGTAGCACTTGCTATTTGCCAGGCACTGTTCTAAGCATTTATACTTATTCTTTCACTTCATTCTTATGATAACCTTATGGGGAGAATCTATTCTCATTTTATAGATGGGAAAAGAGAGCCACAGTGAGCCGAAGTCGCTTGCTCAAGGCTAGCCAATAAGACTTGGTGTGAGGATTTGAACCCGTGCAGTCTGGCTCCAGAAGTTCATGCTTTTAATCACTAGGATTAAAAAAGAGGAAGAAAAAAAAAAAAGCATAGACTTTTAATGAAAAGAGAAGACCAGCATTTGAATCCTGGCTTCATGGGCTGTGTTACTGTGGTCAGATCTCTTATGCAGTCTGAACTTCAGTTTGCTTATCATAAAATAATATCTACTTTTAGATGTTTGGTGAGGACTAAATAAGAAAAAATGCGAAGTTCAATGTTTAATCAATAGAAGGCATGCAATGCATTATTATTATTATTATTATTATTATTATTATTTATTGAGGGTGAGATAGTATATTTGTCTGCTCAGGCTGCCCTAACAAAAACCACTGAGTGGGTGACTTAAACAAAAGAAATTTATTTTCTTACAGTTCTGAAAGCTGGAAGTCCAAGATGAAGTTACCAGTATGGAGGTTTTCTGAGACCCCTCTTCTTGGCTTATAGGTGGTCTCCTTCCTGCCCTGTCCTCACATGGCCTTTTCACCACACACCTGGGGGAGAGGAGAGAGATCACTGGTGTCTCTTCCTTATAAGGATTAGGGTTCCACCTTTATGATCTCATTTAACCTTAATTATCTCCTCTTAAGGTCCTATCTCCAAATGCAGTCACATTGGAGGTTAGGGCTTCAACATATGAATTTGGGAGAGACACAATTCACTTCTTAACAAGTGGGTAGCTGGACAGGGGGAATTGGGAGGATAGAAATGTTTGGAATATTTTGTCATACATTTACTTATTTATTTTATTATTTTATTTAAAAAAATTATTTATTTTTTTGAGAGAGTGAGCTAGAGAGAGAGCACAAGCTGGGAGGAGGGGCAGAGGGAGAGGGAGAAATAGGCTCCCTGCTCAGCCCTGGAATATTTTGACATTTAAAGTAGATTTCTTGGGGCACCTGGGTGGCTCAGTCGTTAAGCATCTGCCTTTGGCCCAGGGCACGATCTGGGATCGAGCCCCGCATCAGGCTCCCTGCTCCACTGGGAGCCTGCTTCTTCCTCTCCCACTCCCCCTGCTTGTGTTCCCTCTCTCGCTGGCTGTCTCTATCTCTGTCAAATAAATAAATAAAGTCTTAAAAAAAATAAAGTAGATTTCTTGGGTATCAGTTCTGGAGGGAGAAGCAGCTGTCAGGTATGTGTAGTAAATGAGTAGATATACAACATACTCATAACTGTATGCCATTTGTCTTCTTTTCAGAGCTACAGAAAATGTCTCCATACTATTGATTTTTGGTCTTTTAGGTGAGCCTGAATTTAAATACATTGGGAATATGCACGGTAATGAGGCTGTTGGACGGGAACTGCTCATTTTCCTGGCTCAATACTTGTGCAATGAATACCAAAAGGGGAACGAGACAATTGTTAAGCTAATCCACAACACTCGTATCCACATCATGCCTTCCCTCAACCCGGACGGCTTTGAGAAGGCTGCGTCTCAGGTGAGTGACAGCCAGCCCAGAGCAGGGCACGCTATCTTCATTTTGTGTTTGTACATACGTGCTTATCTGGAAGTAATGCTGCACTCACATGAATCTTACAGACAGGGCAGGGGAGGATGCAAGTGATATGCTCTTCAACTTGCTGGTAAGAAAAACTTTCGGAAGGTAAAGGATGGTGGGTGAGAGTTTCTTCAGAAGAGATTGCTAATGAGAATTTTGGTTAAGTCAGTATTTAATTAATGTTTTGTTCTGTTGTTAAATAAATCATATTGATCCACCCACGTTTGTGATGAGGTAAATTTCCTTCTCTAAAGTACGACTACTGCCAAGTGTTGAAGAGTAACGCCGTGCCTGTCTCTGAATGAGGTGATGTCATAGCGCCCTCTACTGACAACAAAGAAGAAAAATTTTGGCCAGATCAATGTGTCACTGGTGTTTAATTCTTGTCTATGTACGATGAGTAAAGTAAAAAAACCAACCAAACAAAAAACCAAAAACTACTATCCTCCTACCTTTAAAATGAAATTAATATATTTTAACTGTTAGAGAAGCTGGAAAGTAATGACATTTTAAGAGAAGAGAAATGGTATGTGTTCCCTTTTTGTTTGCATAGGCATGGACGGTTTGAAGCGGTTTTCTTATTTTATGGGAGTATTAGTATGTTTACTTATAGTTAGGAAGTCAATTTGTACCTTGAAAATAAAAAATCCGGTGACCTGACAGTTTGACATTGTAAGAAACCCAGAGAATTTCTGTAAATAACACTGATAAAATTTCTAAAGTAGAAAAATTCTAGTAACATAGAGAATTAAATTGTTTACTATTTTAAGGTGATATTGGGAACTGTAAGACAGAATGGACGAAAAATTGTCATTGTTATTTCTGTTATAGATTTTTATTTTTTTAGGAGTCTAAATAAGGTATCTGAGCTTATATAACTTCAAGAATATGGGAATTAGCTCTATATCATATATTATGTATAATTTAGTAGTAAGACAAGAAAATATGCATTATGGAATATAGCTGAATGTCTTGGAAATTCATTATATTTCCAGATTATACCGTTACTGAAATGAAGGGTTTAAAATTGAACAGAAATTTCTCAACTTACAAAGCTCTTGAACTTTGTTCTAGAGCTCATATTTTTTCATGAAGACTGTAAGAGGGAGGTATCTTACTAATATGTACATAATTCATGTTAAACTCATTTTAAACATCCAATCTTCTTTAGTAATTTATTCTTTTGAATATTTAAAAAATAGATTCCTGAGATTTACAGAGCCAATGAATATTTCACTTAAACCCAAATATAGACTGGCATGCTTTGAAAGGCATCATCTATTACTAATATATATAGATTTTTTTGTAGCTTGATGATAATTATCTTATTTTTTTATTTTTTATTTTTTTAATTTTATTTTATTATATTGTGTTAATCACCATACAGTACATCCCCAGATTCCGATGTAAAGTTTGATGCTTCCTTAGTTGCATATAACACCCAGTGCACCATGCAATACGTGCCCTCCCTACTACCCATCACCAGGCTATCCCCTTCCCCCACCCCCTCCCCTCTGAAGTCCTCAGTTTGCCTCTCACAGTCCATAGTCTCTCATGTTTCATTCCCCCCTCTGATTACCCCCCTTTTCTTTATCCCTTTCTTCCCCTACCGATCCTCCTAGTTCTTATGTTCCATAGATGAGAGAAATCATATGATAATTGTCTTTCTCTGCTTGACTTATTTCACTTAGCATTATCTCCTCCAGTGCCGTCCATGTTGCAGCAAATGTTGAGAATTCGTTCTTTCTGATAGCTGAGTAATATTCCATTGTATATATGGACCACAGCTTCTTAATCCAGTCATCTGTTGAAGGGCATCTCGGCTCCTTCCATGATTTGGCTATTGTGGACAATGCAGCTATGAACATTGGGGTGCATATGGCCCTTCTCTTTACTACGTCTGTATCTTTGGGGTAAACACCCAGTAGTGCAATGGCTGGGTCATAGGGTAGTTCAATTTTTAACTTTTTAAGGGACCTCCACACTGTTTTCCAGAGTGGCTGTACCAACTTGCATTCCCACCAACAATGTAGGAGGGATCCCCTTTCTCCACATCCTCTCCAACAATTGTTGTTTCTTGCCTTGTCTATCTTTGCCATTCTAACTGGCGTAAGGTGGTATCTCAGTGTGGTTTTGATTTGAATTTCCCTGATGGCTAATGATTTTGAACATTTTTTCATGTGTCTGTTAGCCATTTGTATGTCTTCATTGGAAAAGTGTCTGTTCATATCTTCTGCCCATTTTATGATTTGTTTATTTGTTTCTCGTGTATTGAGTTTGAGAAGTTCTTTGTAGATCTTGGATACCAGTCCTTTATCTGTGGTGTCCTTTGCAAATATATTCTCCCATTCCGTGGGCTGTCTCTTAGTTTTTTTGACTGTTTCCTTGGCTGTGCAGAAGCTCTTTATCCTGATAAAGTCCCATAAGTTCATTTTATCTTTTATTTCTCTTGCCTTTGGAGATGTGTCGTGAAAAAGGTTGCTCTGGCCGATGTCATAGAAGTTGTTGCCTATGTTCTCCTCTAGAATTTTGATGGATTCCTGTCTCACATTGAGGTCTTTCATCCATTTGGAGTTTATTTTTGTGTATGGTGTGAGAGAGTGGTCAAGTTTCATTCTTTTGCATGTAGCTGTCCAATTTTCCCAGCACCATTTATTGAAGAGACTGTCTTTTTTCCACCGGATGTTTTTTCCTGCTTTATCAAAGATTAGTTGCCCAAAGAGCCGAGGGTCCATTTCTGGGTTCTCTATTCTGTTCCATTGGTCGATGTGTCTGTTTTTGTGCCAGTACCATGCTGTCTTTGTGATCACAGCTTTGTAGTACAGCTCGAAATCCGGCATTGTGATGCCCCCAGCTTTGTTTTTCCTTTTCAACAGTTCCTTGGAGATTCGGGGCCTTTTCTGGTTCCATACAAATTTAAGGACTATTTGTTCCAGTTCTTTGAAAAATGTCCTCGGTATTTTGATCGGGATAGCATTGAAAGTGTAGATTGCTCTGGGTAGTATGGACATTTTAACTATGTTAATTCTTCCAATCCATGAGCATGGAATATTTTTCCATCTTTTTATGTCTTCCTCAATATCTTTCAAAAGTGATCTATAGTTTCTAGCATATAGGTCCTTTACGTCTCTGGTTAAGTTAATTCCAAGGTAACGCATGGTTTTTGGTGTTATTGTAAATGGGATGGATTCCCTAATTTCTCTTTCTTCAGTCTCGTTATTCGTGTATAGAAATGCAACTGATTTCTGGGCATTGATTTTGTATCCTGCCACCTTACTGAATTGTTCTATAACTTCTAATAGTTTGGGAGTGGATTCCTTTGGGTTTTCCATATAGAGTATCATGTCATCTGCAAAGAGAGACAGTTTGACTTCTTCTTTGCCGATTTGGATACCTTTGATCCCTTTTTGTCTTCTGATTGCTGTTGCAAGGACTTCTAGTACTATGTTGAATAATAGTGGCGAGAGTGGGCATCCTTGTCGTGTTCCTGATCTTAAGGGAAAGGCTTCCAGCTTTTCCCCATTGAGAATAATGCTTGCAGTAGGCTTTTCATAGATGGCTTTTATGAGATTGAGAAATGTACCCTCTATTCCTACACTCTGAAGGGTTTTAATCAGGAAAGGATGCTGTATTTTGTCAAATGCTTTTTCTGCATCAATTGAGAGGATCATATGGTTCTTGAGTCTTTTCTTGTTGATATGATGTATCACATTGATTGATTTGCGAGTGTTGAACCATGCTTGCATCCCAGGTATGAATCCCACTTGGTCATGATGGATAATCCTTTTAATGTACTGTTGGATTCTATTAGCAAGGATCTTGTTGAGGATTTTGGCATCCATATTCATTAGAGAAATCGGTCTGTAATTCTCCTTTTTGAGGGGGTCTTTGCCTGGTTTGGGGATCAAGGTAATATTAGCCTCATAGAATGAGTTTGGTAGCTTTCCTTCTGTTTCTATTTTTTGAAATAGCTTTAGGAGAATAGGTATTATTTCTTCTTTGAATGTTTGGTAGAATTCCCCAGGAAAACCGTCTGGGCCTGGAGTTTTATTATTTGGAAGGTTGTTTATCACTGACTCAATTTCTTCATAGTTAATTGGCCTATTTAAGAAATCTATTTCTTCCTGTTTCAGTCTTGGTAGTTTATAGGTTTCCAGGAAGGCCTCCATCTCTTCCAGATTGTTTAGTTTTTTGGCATATAGCTGTTGATAAAAGTTTCTAATAATCCTTGCAATTTCAATGGTGCTGGTCGTGACCTCTCCCTTTTCAGTCATAATTTTAATAATCTCAGTCCTTTCTCTTTGTTTTTGGACAAGTTTTGCCAGTGGTCTATCAATTTTATGGATTCTCTCAAAGAACCAGCTTCTAGTCCTGTTGATCTGCTCTACTGTGGTTCTGGTCTCTAATTCATTGATTTCTGCTCTAATCTTGGTCAACTCCTTCCTTGTCAGTGGGTTAGGCCTGTCCCTCTGTTGCTGTTCCAGTTTCTTGAGGTGAGAATATAGAAACTGCATTTTAGATTTTTCTATTCTTTTGAGTGAGGCTTGGATGGCTATGTATTTCCCCCTTAGGACTGCCTTTGCAGTATCCCATAGGTTTTGGACCGTTGTGTATTCATTCTCGTTGGTCTCCATAAATTGTTTAATTTGTTTTTTGATTTCCTGGTTTATCGAGTCATTCTTGAGCAGGATGGTTCTTAGCCTCCAAGTGTTTGAGTTTCTTCCAGGTTTTTCCTTGTGGTTGAGTTCCAATTTCAGAGCGTTGTGGTCTGAGAATATGCAGGGGATAATTTCAATCTTTTGGTATTGGCTGAGACCTGTTTTGTGTCCCAGAGCATGATCTATTCTTGAGAATGTTCCATGGGCATTTGAATAGAATGAGTATTCTTTGGTTCTGGGGTGTAGTGTTCTATATATATCTATGAGGTCCAACTCGTCGAGTATGGCATTCAAAGCCTTTGATTCTTTGCTTAGTTTTTGCCAGGGTGTTCTGTCTATTTCTGATAGTGGGGTGTTGAGGTCCCCTACTATTACTGTGTTCTTATCTATATGTCTCTTTATTTTGGTTAAGAGTTGGCTTGTGTATCTTGCTGCTCCCCTGTTGGGGGCATATATATTAATAATTGTCATATCCACTTGTTGAATACTTCCTTTAAGAATAATATAGTGCCCTTCTGTATCTCTCTCTATGGCCTCTAGTTTAAAATCCAGTCTATCTGATATGAGAATTGCTACTCCAGCTTTCTTTTGAGGTCCATTTGCGTGGAAGATGGTACTCCATCCCCTTACTCTAAGTCTGAATGCATCTTTGGGTTCAAAATGAGTCTCTTGTAGACAGCAAATGGATGGGTCATGTCTTTTTATCCAATCTGCAACCCTGTGGCGTTTTATGGGAGAGTTTAAGCCATTTAGATTGATAGAGATTATTGACAGATATGATTTTAATGATGCCATTTCTCTTTAAAGTCTTTGTATCGGTTGTGACTTGCTGCTCTGTATCACTCTTGGGGCCTTTTTACCTTTATAGAGCCCCCCTTAATATCTCCTGTAGGGCTGGTTTCGTGGTTACGAAATTGGTTAATGATTGGCGATTTTGGAACGTCTTTATTTCTCCATCAATTCTGAATGACAGCTTTGCTGGATAAAGGATCCTTGGCTGCATGTTTTTCTCTGAAAGAGCTTTAAAAATGCCCCCCCAAGCCTTTCTCTCATTCCAGGTCTCTGTAGACAGGTCTGACGTAATCCTGATACCTTTGCCTTGGTACGTGAGAAATTTCTTTGCCCTGGCCGCTTTCAATACTGTATCCTTGGATCTAATATTTGCGAATTGCACTATGACATGCCGTGGCGTAGGTTTGTCCTGGTTGAGCTTGGATGGGGTCCTCTCTGCCTCTTGGACACGAATGCTTGTTTCCCTTGCTAGATTAGGGAAGTTTTCAGCTACAATTTGTTCAAATATCTCTTCTAGACCTCTGTTTTTCTCCACCCCTTCAGGGATGCCGATGATTCTGACATTGGATCGTTTCATAGAGTCAGTAATCTCCCGTAATCTACATTCGTGGGCGTGGATTTTTTTAAGACCAGCTTCTATTTTCGTTTTTTCTTCTACTAACCCATCCTCCAATTCGCTAACGCGTTCCTCTGCCTCGGTGACCCTGGCCGTCAGAGCCTCTAGTTTTGACTGTATTTGGCCCATAGAATTTTTAATTTCTGTCAGATTCGCTCTCATTTCTGCCCTTAGGGATTCTATATTCTCAGCAACGCTTTCTCTGATGCTTTTTTCAAGTTTACTCATCATCTTGACCATTGTTGCTCTGAATTCCATTTCTGATAATTGGGATACATCCATATGTATTAATTCTGTGGCCGAGGCCAATTCTGTGGCAGAGGCCACAGACTCATTATCTTTTCTTTGCTGGGGGGGACTTCTCCTTCTCGTCATTCTGATGAAGAGAGATTGCAGGGTTGTCCAGAGCCCAAGTGTTGACTGGGACCCAGGCCGTGCGCCCTTGTTTTATAGAGATCTTAGGGATGTGGGCTTCTTCCTTAAAGAGTTTATTTATTTATTTGAGAGAGAGAGAGACAGTCAGCAAGAAAGGGAACCCAAGCAGAGGAGTGGGAGAGGAAGAAGCAGGTTCCCGGTGGAGAAGCCCGATGAGGGACTCCTTTCCGGAACGTTGTAAACACACCCTAATCCGAAGACAGGTGCTTGGTGACTGCGCCACTCAGGCGCTCCGGGTTGTGGGCTTCTTGATTTTTCAGCCTGCCTTCTGGGGGAGGGGCCTGCCTGCCGGTACTCAGAAAACCCTGTTTGGGTAGAGTCTCTGTGTCCCTTGCGAGGGGGGATGGGGATGGGCACCCTGTGAGCCGGTATTTCCGGGCTTTTGTTCTCTGGCGGCTTTCCCTGGCGGTTTGCTATGCCTCTTCTGAGAGAGCAGCAGCGGCTGAAATTCAGCCTCTGTCTCAGAACAGAGGGATCGCGGATCGTTCTCCACTGATGTTCTGGCCACTTTAACTCTGTTTCTGTTGGTGCTGCTCAACCCTGCAGCATCCCGGGCTGTGCGCCCCACACCCGGCGTCCCAGCCCTCACTTCCAGGGCCGGCACGTCTCTGTCCTTTGTGTTTCCAACCCCGCCCGCCGCCAGCCGCCCCGCGCGGGCTCCCGGAGCTCCCCGTCTCAGTCTGGTGTCTCACGGGTGCTGACCGCGAGTCCGCCTGCTCCCCCGTGCAGGTGGCCCGCCAACCGCCAGCCGTCCCGCGTGCGCTCCCGGAGCTCCCTTCTCAGCCTGCTGTCTCAAGCGTGCGGGTCCGCGGTCTGACCGCTCCCCCTTGCAGGTGGCTACCGCTTCCCGGCGCCCTGACACGGCGGGCTCCCCGATAATTATCTTTTAAATGTAATTATTACAATTTAAGATATTATTCATTGAAAATATTTTTGAAATAACCATAACAAATACTTTAAACCCTGATACCTTCATGTGTTTGTCAGTAGGAGTGAAAATACAGTTTTGAGAGGATATTGTTGAAATAAATAATTAATCCTAATAAGTTATTTTAAAAATTATTAATGAAGACCTTAACTAGATAGTAACAATAATAATAAATAACTTATTATTTTTCTCCTTGATTTTTTTAGCCTGGTGAGCTCAAGGACTGGTTTGTGGGTCGAAGCAATGCCCAGGGAATAGATCTGAACCGGAACTTTCCAGACCTGGATAGGATAGTTTATGTTAATGAGAAAGAAGGTGGTCCAAATAATCATCTGTTGAAAAATCTGAAGAAGATCGTGGATCAAAACACAAAGGTAGGGAACAGGTATAGTTTTCTTGGGTTCTGTCCTCTAGCCTAAGGAAGTATGTTCTAATATGTTCATAATGGAGGACATAGCAGTAATATTAAAGCTTGTGCGGGATAGTTAGCTGGTGCTGAGAAAGTCATGGCTGGAGCCCCTGGAATTGGGCAGGGGATTGGGGGGAAACAGGAAGAGGGGGAGGGGATAAGAGGAAGGAACCCCCTTGTGAGTGTCCTTGAAAGTCTTCACAGCTCTTTCGGAGGCCCTGTATCAGCACATCACAGAATTTCACACTGTTGATCTTTTTCTTTTTTTCCAGAACCTTCTGTTTCTTTGCTTTGCACAACTCCACTTTCTCCTGCTCCTTCTACTACCTTTCCAGTTACTGCTCAGCTTCTTTCCCTGCTTCCCCTACCTTGGCTAAGTTCTGGCCTTCAAGATGCCATCTGCTACCCTTATCTCTTTCCCTACAGATCCATCTCTTCAGCTCCTGATCTCCTGTGGAGTTCTTTCTCTATTTGACTTGCTCACCGAGTCCCTTCCTCTGGCGACACGCAGGGCCTCAAAACCAAACATTTTTCGTAAGAAAACAGTGTTTTCTCCTTTACCCTATCATCAGAGCCTCGATTTTTCCATCACTGTCACCACCACCAGCAATCAGTTGGCAGATCTCAAGGAGTTGAGGGCCCTAACACTTCTTCAGTCTCTCCTCTTCTGCAAACTCATTCTGCTGCTTGGTTCAGGCCCCCATTGTCTCCTGCTCTGATGAGTACAGCAGTCCCGTTGTCTTGTTTTGGGTTCAGCCTCTCCCAACTCTGTTCAATCTTCTCGAATTCCTCCAGAGTGATCTTCATGCACAAATTATTGCTCCATTGCTTAAAAAATCTTGCCATCTCTCCACCATCCAGAGGATAAAATAAAAACTCAGTATGTCAGAATTGTGTGATGGTTTAGTCTGGAGACTCAGGAGGCAGCCATCTTGGTTCATATCCTGGCTCCATATTTGCTGCATGAGTTTTGGAAAGTTATTTAACGACTATGTGCTTCTGCTTCTTCAACTGCAATATGGAGATGATAATAGTATCCACCCCCTAGGGTGGTTATAAGGATTGAGTGAGTTAATATATATAAAGTGCTTGAAGTCAGGACCTACAACTATTATTACCGTTAGAGCAAAATTTCTCAGGACTCTGTTATGTACCTCAGAGTTAGTTGGGTGCATTGACATATCCACTAAACATGATGCTCCTTCCAACCAATATTGTTTGAACGTTGTTTTCAATTACTTGGAGAGAGGTAGAGCCCATGGTGGAGGAAAGGTGGAGAAGAGCTGCTGTTGGCAGCTCTCCATTCCTCTTCTATTTTTCCAGGCAATTCTGCTCTGGTTCATCAACTCCTTTTTGTATCTTTCCTAAGTGAGAACGTGGAAAGTACAATTTCTCCATTTTATTATAGTGCCAAGGCCGTTCAAGTTTCCCTTTGCCCCTGGCAGCTGCTGGCTGACCTACTCCTTAATCTGGCTCTGATATTCCATAGACACAGGTCCACCAACTCCTTTGTGCTCCCTAAGCAAACCATTTCCTAATAATTTTATGTCTTTTTTTTTAAAGATTTTATTTATTTATCTGACAGAGAACAGAGAGAGAGACAGCCAGCGAGAGAGAGAACACAAGCAGGGGGAGTGGGAGAGGAAGAAGCAGGCTCCCAGCAGAGGAGCCTGATGTGGGGCTTGATCCCAGAACGCCGGGCTCACGCCCTGAGCTGAAGGCAGACACTTAACGACTGAGCCACCCAGGCGCCCCTAATTTTATGTCTTTATATGTATTGCTCCAACTGTCTAGAATCCTCTTCCCTTTCCTTCCATGTCACCTCCTCTGTGAAGCTTTCTGCTCTTCCAGACAGATCCGGTTAAGCTTCCCTTCCATTCCTTAAAAATACTTCTGGTATGATGCTTATAGCTATATAGAGCCTTGTATTTGTTATATTAAAATTATTTATATAGCTGTTTTCCTTTTTAATTCTAGATTTCAGTCTTTTGGTTGCAAGAATTATGGCTTATATTTGAGTCTGACGCATAGTAGGCTGAAAACCTGTCAGGAGCGAATGCAATCCAGCCTGGCAAGCAAATCACAGTATCTGAAAATTCACAGCTGGAGTTCCAGACAAGCGTTCATCATGCGGTTGGGCACTAGATAGAGGATCCAGGAGCTAGGGAGGGTCCTGGATTATTGGTGTAAAGTTCCTAAAACTTTCCTGCCTATATTTAGGATTCATTCCAGAAATTTAGGCTACGCCTACAAGTGGAAACTTGTTTCCGAAAAGGGCTGCCATGGGCTGAGGATTCTAGTAGAACCTGATAAGGGAGTGACTTAAACATTCCTGCCTCTGAGTCACAGATACATTTGCAGTTTCTCAGCCCCCGGTCTATCTTTCTTGGATGAAGGGAGAGCTGGAAAGACAGAGAACTTTCTTTCTTTCTTTCTTTCTTTCTTTCTTTCTTTCTTTCTTTCTTTCTTTCTTCTTTCTTTCTCTCTCTCTCTCTCTTTCTCCTTCCTTCCTTCCTTCCTTCCTTCCTTCCTTCCTTCCTTCCTTCCTTTTCTTTCCTTTCTTTCCACCAGAGGTAAAAAGAGGGCAGTCCTGTGTGATAAGCTGTGAGGGATAAGGCAGAAATGAAAAACCACTGCTGAAGCTCAGTGCTGATATCAGCAGGCCAACTCTCCCCATTGCTTACATTAAGCTGCCTGCGCTGTCTTCATTAAATCTGAGAAATGGGCCAAGTAGTGCCTGTCACCTTGCATGGTAGAATCTACGTAATAAACTCATGTCCGTAGGATATCTGATAGGCAGCCTTTGAGAAATGCCATACACTTTCCGTCGGCATGACCTTCATCTTCCCCAACAGAACCTGGGTAATATTTGCATAATTGCTGTGTTAAGTGTTTTCTTATTTCTAGTGTAAGCAATACTTATTTAAAAGACATTTGCTCATGGCACTTAAAAAAAGTAGAACTTTTTAAAAGATTTATTTATTTATTTTACAGAGAGAGAGAGTGCAAGAGTGAGCAAATGGGAGGAGTGGTAGAGGCAGAGGGGGAGAGAGAATCTCAAGCAGACTCCCCGCTGAGCACGTAGCCTGCCTAGGGGATCCCAGGACCCAGAGATCATGATCTGAGCCAAAATCAAAAGTTAGCTGCTTAAGCGACTGAGCCACCCAGGTGCCCTGAAAAATTAGAGCCTTTATTAAAAAAATCTCAATGCCAGTACATTTTCTGGGTAAAGGTAAATTAAAGAGAAATACATAAAAACTAAAATTCAGTCTCTTTTCTAGAACAGAAGCAAGGTTTGTTTACATTAGACTAAATCTTCAGTAAACCTGCCTAATAATCCTGGGATTATATTATTCATGCCTGGTTCATTTTCTCTTTTTTCCATCTTTGTCATTAAGACCGAGACCGTGTTTAGACGCTGCCTGGTAGGAAACATGTAGTAGGCATTTTGTGAATGTTATGACACATCTCGCCTTTTCTTACTCCCCCTTCTCAGTTTCTATATCCCTCATAGTAGCTTCTGTGTTTGTTTTATTTTTATTGAGGTATAATTGACATATAACATACTATTAGTTTCAGATGTACAGCATAATGATTTGGTATTTATCTACATGGTGAAATGATCACCACCGTAAGCCTAGTTACCATCAGTCACCGTACATAGTTGTAATTTTTTTCTTGTGATTGAACATTTAAGGTCTACTCTCTTAGTAACTTCAAATATAGAATATAGTATCATTAACCATGTTGTACCTCACATCCCCATGACTTCTTTTATAACTGGACGTTTCTACCTTTTGACCACCTTTACCCATTTCCCTCCTTATCCCCCCAACACTGCCTCTGGCCACCACCAATCTGTCCTTATAGTGGTTTTAAAATTTCAAGCTTTGTAGGAATTTGGGATTAAAAATGCAGACTTTTATGAATGCTGATTCAGGATGTCCGGGGTATGTATGCTGTGGAAATGGGTGATGGAAAGGAATCTGCATTTTTACCACGTGTTCGGATGCTTTCCTTGTTTTTCTGAACTTCTGAATAAAAGCTCTCTCTTGCTTTCCTGGAGTTCTTCCTGCTGTCTTTTCTCATCTGTTCTTGAGCAATTTGGGCTGGTTACCTCCACTGTTATCTGCGCTCAGTACATGAGCCCGGGCCTCAACTGCTTGAAAGCAGAGTGCATTAAAATAAATAAAACAATTTTATTAAATTTATACTTATCTCTAATGGCTAGAGTTATGAAGAAAAGGAAATAAATATAGCTCTAATATATTTTAAGAGCTAAAGCCACGTAATTATAGAACATAACATTTAAGCTATATTTGCAGTCTTTAAATGGAAATTTTAAAGATGGGTCATAATTCGTTTTAGATTCTCTTGGGGTTCAATCTTAGAGATGTTCCAGAGGATTCTCTATGGATTACTTAAATATGTAATTACAATACCCGGGGGATCTCAGCATTTAATCAGCCTAAAAAATTCTATTAGTAGCCATAGACAAACTGAATTTAGTTTGTCAAATTGTGGAATTTACTCGCTTGCTTTTGAACATATTGGTAACATGTATATTGGAAACAGTGTTTGTATAAGAATTAGCAATAAACTAAACCTAATGACCGAATATGACTTTGTGTATTCAGGACTGTATGTTATATTTGTTCCAAAAAAGTTTCTTAAAAAATGTTCTATTACAAAATTAGTATGTTATTATGAACAAAAAGATAAAGTAAATATAAATGAGGAGAAAAATAACCCATTACTCTATGGTCTTAAATGACCACCATTCACATCTTGGCATGTAACCTTTAGAATTATTTTTTATACACATATCAATCTATAAATGTATGGAAGCATACCATGCACACTGTTTTGAATCCTTTCAGGTGAGTAAGAAATCTAAAAGTACAGTCTGCCGCTGTATAGCTTTGCCTCCTGAGCTCCCACTCAAACCAATCCTTTGCCCCAAACAGTGCTTGCTTGCTTCTCTCACTTGTACTCTCCTTCTGTCTTTCTTCCTTTCCCTTTCTTCCTTTCTCTTTCTTCCTTTCCCTTTCTTCCTTTCTCTTTTTCTTTCTTTCTTTCTTTCTTTCTTTCTTTCTTTCTTTCTTTCCTTCCTTCCTTCCTTTCTTTTCTTTTTCTTTCTTTCTTTCTTTCTTTCTTTCTTTCTTTCTTTCTTTCTTTCTTTCTTCTTTCTCTTTCTTTCCTTCTTTCTTTCTTCTTTTCCTCCTATCCAAAGCCTACCTTTGGAGTTCTACCTCCTTCCTAAAGTCTTCCATGATTCTCCAAACCACAGAGATTTCTGGCTTTTCTGAGCTCATTGAAATACTTGTCAGTACCAATCACTGGGTTTGAGTAAATAGGAGTAATGAAGGGCATGTAGAAGGAAAGGGATTGGAAAGAAATTCAGCACTACAAGGAAAACTTTGAACAGAATATAAAAGAATGTGTTAAACTCATATCATATAATATTATTGCCGTTTTTTGAGTAGTTGAGCTTAATAAACCTTAAATTCATTGCAAAGAAAAGCATATGCATTTTTTTGGATTAAAGATTGTTTTTGATTAAATGTTCTGTATTAGTTATTTTAAGTTTGATTTAAATCAAAACTTAAACAATTTAATTTAAATTAATTTGAATTCTAAAAACAAATTTAAGTATGTATAAGTATTTAGTATATAGTAAGGGAGTTTTTCAGATCATTGTGGAAAGAAAGGATAATTCAGTAAATGAAATTGAGATGAATCCATCTCCACAAATATCAGCACAGATCAACATAAAATCTATATATAAAAAGCATGAACCTACAAAAAGAAAACTTCGGTAAATATATAATTTTTGGAGGGGGATAGAATTTTCTAAATCCCTTATATAGAAAAATTGGCACATGGTGGCTACTAAATAGTTATTGAATGAATGAATAAAATGCAAAAGCAAAGGAGGGGACCATAAAGAAAAGATCAGTAGATTTGACAACATAAATATCTTAATATTTTATATTTTATTATTATTATTAAATTTGAAAAAACTGTCATTTGAAAGACAAATGACAAACTCAGAAAATACCTATAATATAAAGGGTTAGTGTTTCTACTAAATAAGTAACTCTTGCAAATTAGTAAGAGATCAACATTTCAATAGAAAAATCAATTAAACCATGTATAAATATGTCACCGAAGAATAAACATAAATGGTTACTAAACATATAAAAATGGTTCTAGTTTTATTAGTTAACAAAAGAGTGCACATTTACACAAACTCTAATTTGTCATGTATCAAAGTGACAGATTTAAAAAAACACCACATATCCCATGTTGGTAAGAGTGATGAGAAATAGCAGGCTTAATGCAATATTGTTGTATTTTATAGAGCGGCAGTTTGGGATACATTTTATAAAATTAAAAACTGAACTTAGCTTTTGGTTAGGTCATTCCATTTCTAGGAAAATTTCCCTAAGGGAAGTACAGATTTGCAAAAAGAGTAGCTACAACAGTGTTCATAGAATTTTTTTCTATAGTAAACAGTTTAATACCCAACACTTAGAGATCCTATCCCCCACCTCTATTGAAGTATAACTGACAAATAAAAATTGTATAGATGTAAGGTGTATGACAAGATGATTTGATAACCATATACATTATGAAATGATTATCACAATCAAGCAATTTAACGTATCCACCACCTCATATAGTTATCTTAGTTTTCTTTTGTGGTGAGAATGCTTATGATCTACTCTTGTAGCAATTTTCAAGTATACAATACAGTATTATTAAGTCATCATGTTGTGCATTAGCTCCCAGAGCTTATTCATCTTATAACCGAAAGTTTGTACCCTCAGACCAACCCTTTCTCCCCAACCCCTCCCCACCAATTGGAGATTAGTTAGTGCTGGTGTTCGTGCTCTGGAGCTTGAGTCCAGGCTTGGCTATTCACAACTGACTGGACTCATGCTATGGCCTAACTTCTCTGTGTCTCAGCGTACTCATCTGTAGAATGGGAGTACATGTAGTCCCTATCTCACAGGGTGGATGTGAGACTTCAATGTGTTCTGCAGAAAGTGTTTAATAAGTATTAGCTATGATTTTGTTCATGTTTAAGAATGATATATCCATATATTGGATACTATTCAGCCATTAACCTAGTAACTTAGAAGGCTATTCAACCACATGCAAAAGTATTTGTTACCTGTTGTCAAACAAAAAAGGTCACATACAAAATTATACATAAATTATCACATTTAAAAAATTACATAAGTGCATTGGAAAAAAACTGAGAAAGAGACATGTAAATGATAGCAGTTTGTATCTTTAGATGGCAAAATTATGGGTCATTTTAATCTTTCTTTGTGTTTGTCACCTTTACATTTTTTACAATAAACCTTTTTTATAGGGAGAATGAGATAAACCATCAAATAAATAATAAAAACAATACCCTATGCTAAATCACACTTTTTCATGATTGTAAGTTGCCTATATGAAAAATAGGATAGTTTTGATACATTAAAGTATCAAACTGTATATCAATACTGACAAAAACATGGGCTTTATAATTTTATAGACTGGATTTGAGTTCTGAGCTGTGTGAACTTGGACATGTTATTAATACACTTAACCCTTAGATTCTTCCCTGTGAAAGGGGGATGAGTATCTTCGCCTATCCAAAAGGAATGTTGTGAAGCTCGTTCATGAATTAAACAGGGATACAGAAATACAAGATCTTGCAGCCATCAAGCCCTACTGGTGCTGTTAGATTTTCTGTCCTGGAGATCACATCTCCAGGAATTTTTTCTTTTTTCTTTCTTTTTTTTTTAATCAATGAGGTGCTTGGGAGTTTGAGAGTCTTCTTAGTTACTATTAAAAACTCATCATACGAATCACTCATCTGGCTCCAGATTAATTCTTTGGTATAAATTTCTTTCCTCTTTTATTTTGCTACCACGATATGAGGGGCTGTGAGTCATTAAATTAAGGCAACTTGAATTTCTGAAAATTCTGTCTTTGTTTAAGATGGTTTTCCCAAAGTAAACTGATATTTTACAGTGAGTTTTGAAAGAGACCCAGTTTAATATATTTTTTTAATAGGGACAATGTTAGAGGTAGTTGGAGGGAATTGGAAAAATAGTAAGCAATAAAGGAAAATTATAATAATCAGTAATAAAAAAATAAAATCTATAATATATTTCTAGAGTTTAACCACTGTAGAGAAAGAACCTTGTTCTTCAGTCCAACTATTTTCTTTTCTCTTTGTCTTACTCTTAGCTATTATTAACAAAGATCAGATGGAAGTGTCCCAGAATTTGTAAGTGATTTGCATGATGGTTTTCAAGTTTCAGAGAGAAAAAAGCTAAAAAAACAAAATGAAAAAACAGAGAAAAAAGCTGGCAGCTCACAAAAGTAAAACTTTTAAGGAAATTCAAACACTATTGAAATATGTTTTATTATAAGTGCGAAAAATATAGAGTTGGAAGTGCTGCGTTTACTGGAATCTTTTTTATTTTTATGACAACAGCCGCAAAACGCATGAAAGATGACCTAAGACTAGCTTTCGATTATTGTTTTTCCTTTTCTATATCTTTCCTGTCAAGCGATTTCACCAATGATAACCAAATTTATAATCCTTCTAATCTCTAATCTTTAATATAGCTTGCTCCTGAGACCAAGGCAGTCATCCATTGGATCATGGATATTCCTTTCGTGCTCTCTGCCAATCTCCACGGAGGAGACCTTGTGGCCAATTACCCATATGACGAGACGCGGAGCGGTAGGTGTTCCTCCTGCTTCTCTAATGGTTCATGCACGGTTCACAATCGCTTTGTGAGGGTTTACAGGATGATTTCTATAATATTCTTTTAAGAAACTGGCCATTAAGTGATTTTGCCTGTAGAAGGACCTATGTTTATTTCATGTGGCATTGGTATAAATATTTGGCAGAAAAGGACTGTAACTTTTTAATAAGTTTAGATGAGAAACGTGATCTTGACAGAATGCAAGAGAGAGGGAGAAAACAGACCTCATGAACTTGGGTCACTCTCGAACTGTGGTGGGATTGAGAGATACTGGAAATGACACGTGTTTGTGTACAAGATGAAAATGGAAGCAGTCTTTTTGGAGCTTGTTCAGGGCGGGTATGGATCTCTCTGCGTTTTACCATACACTCATGCTTTTGCATTTGGAACTGTTTCTAGTGGTGTCAGGGAGAGGAAGTGGTGCTTTGACTTTCTTGAGCCAGTTTTAGTTAAATTTTAGGCACAGCAAGCTTTAGCCAGATAGTTATTTTCAACTTACTTTTTGTCGCTCCAAGAAATTTCCTGCTTTGGATGGGTTCTCAGGGGCCTTTGAAGAATTTATTCTTTGCAAGCACATGATGATAATTTTAGATATTGGAAACTTTGAGCCTGGAAGAAAGTCTTTGGTGAAACATCATTAAAATTTAGAGATTTTGTAGTTTGTCGAGAGCTGTGAAATTTAAAAGCCTGGCATTTTGTATCATATATGAAGATGACTACAGCTTATCAAAATATATATTATTTATTTCCATGTTACACATAGGAATTTTTTTAAACTTTAAAGTCAAATACTGAAAAATATGTGTGAGAATGGTTCATGGTAGTTATGAGGTTACATTTTTTAAACTAAAAATTTTAACAATGGATGTTTCCTTACTGCTTTCTCAAATCTAGTTTACTACAAGCTTACCACCTTTTCTCATGAGCTTTCAGCCCTTAAGTAGAAAGTTCGTTCTACCCAATTTCTACATTGTGCTGTGGAACGGAGTGGTATATAACTTCAACACTAAGTGTAATTGTTGAGCACTTAGACCGTCACTCCTTTCCCATTGTGATGTTGCTAAAAAAATACATCAGCAGGAGACAACATTGAATCCCTCTTCGGAAAACACGCAGTGCTCTTTGGTCTATATTAATTTCTTTAATCTCGTGGGTTTATTTTCTAGGTAGTGCTCATGAATATAGCTCCTGCCCAGATGATGCCATTTTCCAAAGCTTAGCTCGGGCGTACTCCTCTTTTAACCCACCCATGTCTGACCCCAATCGGCCTCCGTGTCGCAAGAATGATGACGACAGCAGCTTCATAGATGGAACAACCAATGGTGCTGCTTGGTACAGTGTGCCCGGCGGTGAGTTTCCGTTTCTCTTTGTGCTTAAGTGATCGTGAATTATTTATAATTGCCATTTAGATGTAGAGAGCTTTCGGTCCTCCTCAAACATTAAGAAATAGACGGAACCTAGGGTTCATCTATTAAAATTAGTTTCCTGCATGAATGGTTGCTAGGTATAATTTTGTTTTCGTTGATTTTTAAAAATTAAGATGCTAACTGAAGACATATAAGAAAGAAAGACATCCATGGGGAAAATATAAATCGAATATTGGGAAATACCCTACTTTTCAAATTCTGGCTTTAGGGAATAAGATAGCTTCCTTATTATGTTAGTTAAGCTTTTATTGTAGGCAGATGTATGCTTTGGAGGGCAGTGTATCTTGGTCCATATACCTTTTATTTTTCTTTTAAATGATGGGATAATGGAGACTATTCGATGTGGAACATTAGTTTATATTCACTACTGTAACAAGCACTGTTAGATCATAAAGCTCTTCACCTTTTATGGGGTCTGAAAAGGGAGAAGGCAGCACAGCCGCTGGAGGAAGCATCTTCTAGGCGACCAGGGCAGCAATCCCGGCTGCCTTTGCCCGATGTAGACTTTATAGAACTCTTATTTTCATGGCTAGCCGGACCACCAACAGTTGTGTAATACTCACTCTACCCAGGACGAAGAATGAAATGTAAAGATACTGATTTCTTTTTTTTCCCGCCTCTTTGCCCAAGTACGATTCTCTATGACCAACCTGGAAATGCAAGAGAATTAGGGCAGTTGCAGCACTAGCTAATTATATAGGATTTGGGTTTGCTTAATATACTTCTTTTATTGAATTATGCCCTGAGAACAGTATTCTTCCTGATTTTTTTTCTTTCTGATATATGTTTGTTCAGTTTTAATTTATATTTTGTGTCAGGTCAGATCAGATTCAGCACTATTTTCCCCCTATAGCCTGAGAAATAAAGTCAGATTTAGGATTTAGACTATGTTGAATACGTCAAACAGGAAGTAATTTTATAATTCAATTTTTATAAAAACTTTAATGATTCCTTTGGAATTATTAAATTAGGTTTATGGACAAATAGTGTATTGTCTACAGAACACCAAGAAATGTATATCTGTAAAATAATGACAATAATATTAATAATAATAATATTAATCTTAGTGATTATGAACCACAATAATCAAAGAAAGCTTAGACTTTCTTTCGCTTTCTAGATAGTGAATGAAGTCAGTGTCTTAAGTCCATGTTTTCTAGAAGCAGAGCCTGAGACAGGGATTTGGATGCTCATAATTTATTGAGGAAGTGCTATTTAGGAAAAATCCTGTATGGAATTTAGGGAAGCAGGGTAGGGAGGGGGATAGAGCTGAGCAAGGATGTGGTCATAGGGACAGCGTAGCTTTGGCCTGAACCATTGGGAGGAAGGCCTCAAGTGTAAATCACAGGCAGGGTATCCTGTCCTGAGGCAAGGGGACCAGCTTTTGGTGGCTTCCTATCAGTCAGTTTTTGGTTGGGTATTGCCCTGGAGGGTTTTGGAATGGGAGATAGGAGGGTGTAACCTCCCAAGCCAGGGGGTTTCTATCAGCAGCTCTCCCGGAAAGTAGGGGCAGTTCTGAGCTCTTCATAGCCAAGACTCAAACAGCAATTTAGGGATGGGCCCCCTGGCAATCTTGTGGGTACCAGCAGCATTCACTACTAGCTTGAATCAGGTTCAAATTAAAATTGTTCCGGATGCAGAATCTTCTCTCTTAGTGCAGTTTGCAGTGTTCTTAATATGCTTCATATGTAGTAGATATTCAGTGATTGTGAAATTAGTATGTAGTATATTATTAAGACTCCCAAGCCCTCAGAAATTTACTGTGCTATTGGTTGGACTTAAAGAACAAAATAGTATGTCAGACCATCTTATATGACCGTCCAAACTCTTCCCGGATAGAGAGGTAGGTTTAGAGGGATGCACATTTCTTTAGTAGGACAGTACGAGTTGGGGGTTTGACCCTATTGTCTTTTTAAAAAAAAAATTATTACTTAAAAATTTTATTTTTTCCCCGGGTTTATGGACATATAATTGCATATAACATTGTGTAAGTCTAAGATGTATGATGTGATTTATTTTGTGTATGTATTGCATGAATGATTACCTAATAAGTTTAGTTAACACATCCATCGCTTGACATAGTTACCATTTTCTTTTTTTTGTGGTGAGAACATTTAGTATTTACTCTCTTAACAGCTTTCAAGTTTATACAGTATTGTTAACTATAGTCACCATGCTGTACATTAGCTTCCCAGAACTTACTTACCTTATAACTGGCAGTATGTACTCTTTGACCAACATCTCCTTATTTCTCTGTCCCCCTCTTGGCAACCACTACTCTATTCTCTGTTTCTATAAGTTTGGCTTTTTAAAATTTCATATATAAGTGAGATCATTCAGTATTTGTCTTTCTTTGTCTGACTTATTTCACTTAGCATAATGCCTTCAGGGTCCATCCTTATTGTTGCAAATGGCAGGATTTCCTTAATTTTTATGGCTGAATAATATTCCATTATTTATGTATGCCATATTTTCTTTATCCATCCATCTGTCCATGGACACTTAGATTGTTTCCATGTCTTGGCTCCTGTAAATAACATTGCAGTGAACATGGGAGTGCAGATATCTCTTCTAGATAATGATTTCATTTTCTTTGGATATATACCCAGAATTAGGATCGCTAGATCATATGGTAGTTCTATTTTTAATTCTTTCGGGAACCTCTGAACCTACCATTTTCCATAGTGAATGTACCAATTTACATTCTCACCAACAGTGCACAGAAGTTCTCTTTTCTTTGTATTTTTGCCAACACTTATTGTCTCTTATGTTTTTGATAATAGCCATTCTAACAGGTATAAGGTGATGTCTCACTGTGGCTTTGATTTGCATTTTCCTGATGATTAGTGATGTTGAGGATCTTCTTGTATGCCTGTTGGCCATCTCACGTCTTCTTTGGAAAAATGTCTAGTCAGGTTCTTTATCCATTTTTAATTGGATTATTTGGGGTTTTTTGCTATTGAGTTGAGTTCTGGTATATTTTTTATATTAACCCCTCATCAGATAGTTTGCAAATATTTTCTCCTGTTCTATAGATTGATTGCCTTTTCATTTTTTAACTATTTCTTTTTCTGTACTGAAGTTTTCAGTTTAATGTATTCCTGATTGTTTATTTTTGCTTTTTTTGCTTGTGTTTTGTTGCCATATCCAAAAGTTGTTGCCAAGACCAATGACAGGGAGGTTTTTCCCTTATGTTTTCTTCTAGGGGCTTTATGATTTCAGGTCTTACATTTACTTTTTCAATCCATTTTGAGTTAATTTTTGTGTAAGATAACATTCCAATGTCTTTCATTTGGATGTGGACACCCAGTTTTCCCAATACCTTTCATTAAAGAGATTAGCCTTTTCCCATTGAATAGTCTCAGTTTCCTTGTCAAATATTAGTTAACTGTGTGTGCCAGGATTTATTTCTGGGCTCTTGATTCTGGACTTTTGATCTATGTTTCTGTTTTTATGCCAGTGTCATACCATTTTGATTACTATAGCTTTGTAGTGTAGACTGAATCAGAAAGTGTAAGGTCTCCAGCTTTATTCTTTTTTCTCAAGATTGCTTTGGCTGTTTGGTGTCTTTTGTGGTTCCGTATAAATTTTAGGATTTTTTTCTGGCGATAAAGAATGCCATTGGAATTTTGATAGTGATTGCTTTGAATCTGTAGATTGTTTTGAGTAGTATGGGCATTTTAATAATATTAATTCTGATCTATGAACACAGGCTATCTTTTCATTTATTTGTATCTTCTTCAGTTTCTTTCATCAATGTCTTACAGTGTTCAATTTATAGATCTTTCACCTCCTTGGTTAAATATATTCCTGAGTATTTTATTGTTTTTGGCATTGTTGTAAATGGGATTGCTTTCTTTGTTTGTTTTTTGGATAGTTCATTGTTAGTTATAGAAATGCAACTGATTTTTGTATGTTGATTTTGCAACCTGCAACTTTAATGAATTTATTTATTAGTTTTAAGAGTTTTTTGGTGTAATCTTTAGGACTTTCTAGGTATAAGATCATATCTGCAAACAGAGGCAGTTATACTTCGGTTTTTTTTTTTTCTAATTTGAATGTCTTATTTCTTTTTCTTGCCTGATTGCTTCGACTAGGACTTCTACTACTATGTTGAATAGAAGTAGTGAGAGTGGGCACCCTTTTCTTGTTCCTGACCTTAGAGAAAAAGCTTTCAGCCTTTCACCATTAAGTATGAAGTCAGCTGTGGGCTTGTCATATATAGCCTTTATTATGTGGTGGCACATTCCTTTTACATCCAATTTGTTGAGTTTTTATCATGAAAAGATGTCTTTTTATGCAAATTTTGTGATGATCGTGATATTTATCTTTCATTCAATCAATATGGTGTGTCACATTTGTTGATGGTAGAATTCAGCAGTGAAACCATCTTGTCTTGAGCTTTTCTTTGTTGGGAAATTTTTGATTGCTGGTTCAATCTTACTAGTAACTGATCTGTTTCAGATTTTCTGTTTCTTCGTAATTCATAATTCAGTCTTGGTAGGCTGTATGTCTCCAGAAATTTACCTCTTTCTTCTAGGTTATCCCACTGTTGGTCTGTAATCGTTGATAGTAGTCTCTTAAGATTTCTGTCATTTCAGTTGTAATGTCTCCTCTTCCATTTCTGATTATTTTTTGAGTTTTCTCTCTCTTAATTCTTAGTCTAGTTAAATGTTTGTCAGTTTTGTTTATCTTTTAAAAAAAAAAACCCAGCTGTTAGATTTGTTGATCTTTCCTTTTGTTTTTCTTGTCTGTATTTCATTTGTATCTGCTCTGATCTTTGTTATTTCCTTCTTTCTGCTAACTTTGGACTTAGTTTGTTCTTCTTTTTTGAGTTCCTTGATGTATCAAGTTAGATTGCTTATTCAAGATCTTTCTTTTTTCTTAATGCAAGCATTTATTATAATAAACTTTCCTCTTACAACTGCTTTTACTGTATCCCATAAGTTTTGGTATGCTGTGTTTCTATTTTTGTTTGTTTCATAATATTTTCGTTTCCCTTTTGATTTCCTTTTTGACCCATTTGTTGTTCAGAGGTGTGTGTTGTTTTAATTTTCTACATAATTGTGAATCTATCCTGCATAATATTCCCTTGGGGCTTGAGAAGAATGTGTATTTCTGCTGTTGGATGGAATGTTCCATATATGTCTGTTAGGTACAATTAGTCTAACATATAGCTCAAGGGCAGTTTTTCCTTACTGATTTCTGACTGGATAATCTATCCATTGTTGAAACTGGGATATTGAAGTCTCCTATTATTATTGTATTGATGTTTATTTTTCCCCTCAGGTCTGTTAGTATTGGCTTAATATATTTAGATGCTCCAGTGTTGAGTGCATATATAATTTTCAAGAGTTATGTCCTTTGAGAAATTTACTCTTTTATTATTTTATAATGACCGTTTTTGTCTCTTGTTACAGCTTTTTGGCTTAAAGTATATTTTGTCTGATAAAAGTATAGTTACCCCTACTCTTTTTAGGTTTCCACTTTAATGGAATATCTTTTTCCATTCCTTCACTCTAAGCTTTCATTGTCCTTAAAGATGATATGAGGCTCTGAGGCTCTGGTAGGCACCATATATTTGAGTCTTGGGTTTTTTTTTTTTTCATTTTAAAAAATCTGTTGAAATACTCAATGTCTTTATGGGGAACTTAAACCATTAACATTTAAAAGACATATTAATACCATCTTATTGTTTTCTGGCTGTTTTGTAATTCCCTTGTTCTTTTCTTCCTCTCTTTCTGACCTCCTTTGTGAATTGATGATTTTCCCTAGTGATGTGCTTTGGTTTTTGTACCTTTATCTTTTGTGAATCTATTATAAGTTTTTGCTTTGTGGTTAGCATGAGGCTTACATCTTATAGACTTAGCAGTCCATTTTAAGCTGATAACAACTTAATTTTGATGGTTTACAAAAACACTTTTTATGCCATTCCCCACCAATATTTTGTTTTCGATGTCACAGTTTACATTTTTTTCATGTTACATATTCATTAATGAATTATTGTGGCTATAGTATTTTTAATACTTTTGTCCTCTAATTTTCATACTAGAGTTAAATGATTAACACATTACCATAATACAGTATTATTTTGGATTTGACTCTATACCTATCTTTACCAGCGTGTTGCATATTTTTGTATGTTTCCATGTTAAAAATTAGTATCTTTTCATTTCAGCTTCAAGAACGCCTTGCAGTATTTCTTGTTAGATAGTTCCAATGGTGATGAACTCCTTCAGCTTTTGTTTGTTTGGGAAAGTCTTTATCTCCTTAATTTCTGAAGGACAACTTTGCTGAGTAAAGTTTTCGTGGTTAGAAGTTTTTTTCTTTCACTTTGAACACATCATCCCACTGTCTCCTGGCCTATAAGATTTCTGCTGAGAAATCTGCTGATAGCCTTATGGGTGGGGGTGGGGGAGTTCTTTTGTAAGTCATAAGCTTTTTCTTTCTTTCTTTCTTTTTTCCCTTTAGCTCCTTTTAAGATTATTTCTTTGTTTTTGATTTTTTTTTTAAAGATTTTATTTATTTGACAGAGAGAGGGGCAGCAAGAGAGGGAACACAAGCTGGGGGAGTGGGAGAGGGAGAAGCAGGCTTCCCGCTGAGCAGGGAGCCTGATGCAGGGCTCGATCCCTGAATGCTGGGATCATGGCCTGAGCCCAAGGCAGACGCTTAACGACTGAGCCACCCAGGCACCCCTGTCTTTGATTTTTTTTGACTGCTTTATTCTAATGTGTCCTGGAAAAGATCTTTTTGAATTGAAATTTGTGGGGGACCTATGAACTTGGATGTCCAAATTTCTTCCTGGATTTAGGACATTCTCAGCCATTATTTCTTGATATTAGCTTTCTGCCTCTTCTCTCTTTCTTCTCCTTCTGGGACTCTAGTGATGTGTAGATTGTTTTCTTAATGGTATCCTGTAGTTATGCAAGCTTTCTTCACTCTTTTTCATTCTTTTTTTTTTGTTTTCCTATGACTGAATAATTAAAATTATGACCTGTTTCTGCCTCCTGATTCTTTCTTCTGTTTGATCCAGTCTGCTGTTAATGCTCCCTGTTGCATTTTCCCCCTTTTAATTCTTTGTATTTTGTTGTTTAGCTCCTAAACTTCTGTTTGGTTCTTGTTATGAGTTCTGTCTTTCTGTTAAGCTTCTCATTTTGCTCATGTATAATTCTCCTGATTTCGTGAATTGTGTTTCTGTTTTTTCTTGTAGGTCACTGAGCTTCTTTAAAACAACTGTTTTGAATTTTTTATTGGGAAAATCACAGATCTCCATTTCTTTGGGGTTGGTTACTAGAAAATTGTTGCGTTTGTTTGGTGGTGTCATGTTTCCTTGATTTTTCATGTTCCTTGAAGTCTTGTATTGCTGCCTTCCCATTTGAAGAAGCAGTCACCTCCTTCTGTCTTTACCAACTGGCTTTGGTAGAGTAATAATTTCTCTTAGCCCTGTTAGAAATTTTGAGGCTTTCCCAGAACTTTTATATGAGATACCTCCTCCTTACTTCTTAAGGGGAGAATTCTTAAAATTGTATGCCTTCTTTTGATCCTGCAAGGTCAGGGCAATTGCAGATAGCCTCCTGTTTGCTTTCCCTAGGGCAGTGCTAAATGCTCAGATTTCTCTCAGCCCTGCAGATTTAGGCCAGCTTTCTGTGTTTGCTCATTAGGCATCTGCAAAGGCTCGCTGTTGCTACTGTCAGTGGGATGCAGAGGGAGCTGGCCACAGGGTGAGATGTGTGGATGGGGTGTGCAGAATGTTAGGGGTGCCTGTGGTCCAGTTGAGGGGATCTTCAGGCAAGGGGTACCCAGCGGCTAATGGGTAGGCTTCCTGATGGAGTCTGTGATATGGTTAGTAAGATCCATGTCCCTCTGATACACTCTGAAAGTCTTGGCTGCTGTCCTCTCAGCCATACCCTGCCCCTGGTCATGTAGTATACTTTCGTTTTCTGGATAGAGTGAGAAGGAAGCTGTGTCCAGCACAACTCACTCGCATGTTCCCACTTTCCTTCCCAGGAGAAATCATGGACCAAAAGTTTTCTCTTGGCACTGAGCTGTGCCACCTCAGGGAAGGGGTGATGCAAGTAAAGCAAAACCATTACTCTTACTTTCTTCAGTGCCTCCAGTCTCTGATTTTTTTCCTCCAGTGGTGTGCTGGAACTTCTGCACTGGACTCCTGGCCTTCCACAAAGACAGTCTGTTCTATGGGTGATTGTCAAAATCAGCATTCTTTTTTGAGGAAGATGGTAGGAAACTCCTATTCGGTCATTTTGATGTCATTGTTCCCAGTTATCTTCTTTGAAGCCAATTCCAGCACTGCGGAACACGGTCGATGCCTGCTTTAGCATCCAACAGCAGCAATGTATTAAGCTAAGTGATTGCTTAAGAACCCGAGAGAGGTTCTGCTCTAAGGCAGTAACAGCCTCCCAGTTATGTTGTTCTGTCCCTTATAGTAGGTGATTTTCCTTGTGGCTTCCCACAGGCTACTCAAAATACACTGGTTGGTGTATCTTTTGCTTGGCTCTCAATTCAGCAGAACGGCTTGTGTAGAGTTTTAGTCTCCACATGTATATTTTGACTTTCCATTTGGTGCCTTGGCAGGAATGCAAGACTTCAATTACCTCAGCAGCAACTGTTTCGAGATCACCGTGGAGCTTAGCTGTGAAAAGTTTCCACCTGAAGAGACTCTGAAGAGCTACTGGGAGGATAACAAAAACTCCCTTATTAGCTACCTCGAGCAGGTAAACACTGCCTCCAGCATAAAATGGGAGCTCTGAGAGCATTTAAACCTGGCATACAATCATTTCCTACGAGGAGTCCAGTCTAGGGGAGTCCATTTGACTCAGAATGAGGACGCTACATTTGGAAAACATGTCAGTAGTGGTCCAAACAGGGTTTCATTTGTCATAGGTTTTGTGCCTCATGAATACGCCCTGAAAACTGTCTAAACCGAGATTTGTGGTAAGTGAGGTGATACTCTGTGTTCACTCATATTGCTCTAAGCCCGGCAGACCTAGGACCTGCTTCCACCCTGATTGTCTTTGGCCTGTAGGGCATCCTAGGCAGGACCAGGAAAAGGGTGAGGTAAGTAAGGTACCTACGGTCCCAAACTTAAGGAGGCACTTATTCTCAGGGGCTTTTGGGTATAGGGTCAGCACCTCAGTGTGAATGTCTTCTTAAGTTCTGTGCCCCACGTGCCCCACTGGTCTCAGCGGGATCTGAGGTAATCATAATAACTATAGCTTACCTTTATTGGGCATTTACTGTTTCCCAGGCATTATTCTGAATGCCCTACATGTAATCATTAATGCATTTAATCTTCACAACAACCTTATGAGGGAAGTTGTACCATCATCATCATCGTCATCATCCCAGAATTAAAAATGAGGGATCAGAGACACAGACAAGTCAAACAGCTTGCCTGAAGTCACTCAGAAATTGAATCCAGGCTGTGTCCTTCCTGAATCACCATGCCATATTGCTCTGATGACACAAGCCTAGATCTGTTCTAGAGGGGCACTTAGGTAACCATTTCAGTGGGGTCTATACAGAATTTGGGGGAATCTCATCATCTGTGGGAGTAAGGTACCTTACCTACTGAGTTTGAACCCAGGCAGCCAGTCCCCTG
This sequence comes from Ailuropoda melanoleuca, assembly GCF_002007445.2. NCBI lineage: Eukaryota > Metazoa > Chordata > Mammalia > Carnivora > Ursidae > Ailuropoda > Ailuropoda melanoleuca. Next base: position 91,978,480 of record NC_048222.1, on the reverse strand, counting down.
CCAACCCCACATCTCTTACTAGGTTGACATTGGCACCAGGGGCCACAGTGGTGACCTAAAGACTCTGATCCTTGCTTGCAGTGCCTTCACAGTCTTCAAATTCCATTCTGTATGAGGCTGTTTACACCCAAAGCCAGGTAGAGTGATGTCAATTTCACATGACAGCAGATAGTCCAGACTAATTTAAAAACTAATTTGATATGAACAAATGCTGTTAAATAAACATGAAGCTATTTGTATATATGTGGACGACATATACATAGGAAACCGATGCATTTAAAAAAATGTAAAATCAGCTTAAGTATTCTTTTATACATGTCAGCTAGCCATATAATACCTTACTAAAAGTGATTCTCATGGAATAGATCCACTAATTACAAAGATTAAAAATTACTCATTATGCAGGATTTTTTTCAGTCAGTGGAATCCTGCTGCATGTTAATATAAAAAGACATTTTCTTTTTTTTCCCCTAAATTCACTATTTTTAAAAAAGATTTTATTTATTTGACACAGAGAGAGAGAGAGAGACAGTGAGAGAGGGAATACAAGTGGGGGCAGAGGGAGAGGGAGAAGCAGGCTTCCCGCTGAGCAGGGAGCCTGATGTGGGCTCGATCCCAGTCCTGGGATCATGACCTGAGCCAAAGGCAGACGTTTAACGACTGAGCCACCCAGGCGCCCTAAAAAGGCATTTTCAACAACAAAAGCTAAGGCTAATCATCCATGTTGACCCTAGAACAACCTTGATAAGAACCCCTGAATGGTATCTCCCTTGAGGAGAGCTATAAATATATTTTTTGGGTAGAGGAAGTAAGACGGGGTTTTTTGGTGTGTCCTCCGCTTAGATATCAAATAATGCCTCCTTAATGCAGTGCTTTTCATTTTGTTTACATGGTTCTTTCAACAAAAATGTACTCAGCTACTCTGGTGTCTTAGGCACACTGTGAAGCACCAGGGATAGAAGTCTGTCTTCGTATTAGTGAGTTCAGAGACGTCAATACCTAATCACAAGAGAGGACGATAAATGCCAAAATAAAGGGCAGTTACAAAGAGCCATGGCAGCACACTGGGTCCCTAACCCAGTCCTGCTCATTAATTAAAAAAACAGGTTCAGCTGCTGCTCAAGTCTTAGTTCTTAGGAAAAAACTCAAGACAAAACAAAGCAAAATGTGTACCATCAGGAAAGAGGGGAATATGTGTTATATTTATGGTGGCAAGTAGGCATGTATCAACTCATCAATTTATATAGAAATAAGCTGGAAAGAAGAGGGAACAGGTAGTACACTCCTGTTTTATGCCACTTGGAATCAGAATTTGATCTGTCCACAGACCCATAGGATCCACCCTGGTAGGACCTCCGTGTTATGGTACCAGCTGTGAAGAAGCAGTGAGGGTGATACTCACAATGGGCTCATCCAGCCTCCTTCATAGAACACTAAGTTTAGGCAATCAGAGGCTGATGACAGGTCAGTGAAGACTGCCAGAAGTTCTGTGTTGAAATTATTTTGTTGACAATGGGACAGAGTACGGTGGGGCTTAGTAACTGAACACCTGGATCTAAAGTCTAAGCGTGGACTAGTTTACAACTCATGGAAAATAGGTGATTAGGAGTTCTAATTCTGTAATTGGTTGAGAGGAAATCTCTTTCAGGGCTTTGAAGGGATGTTTGCAGGAACTGGATTGTAAAGTTAATTAGGATAAATAGTTTGCTATGGTGGAGAGCTTCTCACTCAATAGCTTTGGAACAGTCTAGTTCTCAAAATTTCCAAAGAAATTCACAAAGAATGGTTCGTGGCACCGACATCAGAATCACCTAGGTTCTTGTTAAAAATGAGTTTCCTGTTCCACCACTGAATCCCACTCCCTGCATGGTGGGACCCCAGAGTCTCCATTTCAGCAAGCTCTTTGGGTGATACTAAGTACGGGAGGGCTTAAGGGTTACTGATATGAACGTTTCTAGTAACAATGGAGAATCTTCTGGATGTTTTGTTCCCCCCCCCCAGCCATGGTTGATTGATGTCCTGGAATCTGAGGAGAGAGCATTTATAGGAGGGACAAGTGTAGTAAATAGCTTCTTCAGGCATGAGTGAAATTTGAACTTCTGTGATTTCCTTTGCAAAAGCCATAAAATGATAGCATTTTCCGATCTGCATTCATGTGGAGTTGTAAGAGCCCATAACACTTCCACTGAGATTTATTACTACAGTGGAATTTTTCAGAGAAGTTTGCTCCAAAATTGCCATATCAGAGATAGATATCTACTTATTTCACTATTTCTTAAATGGCATACTATATGTCTTGGGTTGCAGAGGCAGAAAAAAGAGAAGTCATGAATATTAACTGGATATATTTGTGCCAAATGCAGGCGAACTATATGTTTTTGAAATGATTGTTTGACTTATTTTCGAATGCCAGGGAAATTTAAAACTTTCATTTCTCTAAGGTTTATAATATTGATAATATCAGGATTAGAGTGCCTCAGTGAGCATAAAGTACGTGTGGGTAAATAATGGCTTGTTCACAAGCTTTCTAAATTTCTTTGAAGAGTCCTCATATTAAGAAACTTAAGGTTTGTGGGCGATTGGGATAGGCCGGTGATGTGTATTAAGGAGGGCACATATTGCATGGTGCACTGGGTGTTATATGCAAATAATGAATCATGGAACATTACATCAAAAACTAAGGCTATCCTGTATGGTGACTAACATAACATAATAAAAAATTATTATAAAAAAAATTTAAGGTTTGTATTTTTTCTCTGATTTTCTGCTCTCTCTCTTCCTTTTCTCTAAAATTTTTCTGATCCCCAAATTGCTTTTAGAGAAAGGAAGTACATGTTATTTTTATAGAGTTTTAGGGGTTCTGCTTTTTTTTTTTTTAAATAGGAAATGCAGAAAGATTTGCTTGTTGGTAATCTAGGACATCTCTTTGATAGAACATGGTACTACTGCCAGATTTATTCCCCAAGGACAAAGGCAGACCGGAGACTTATTCTACCTTCTGTAGGAAATACCCCAGTACCCTCAGTAGCAGAAGAAAATTCACTTTCTAGGGCTAGATGGAGTGAGGAGTAAGCTAAGCCTCTGGGAAGTTCGGGCATTTTCTGTTAAGTAATTAAGCTTAATGAATCACCATTTGATATTTCCAGAAGCAGCACGTTCTAGGGAACCTGAAGTGACTCTCTGTCACTTGAAACACGTACTGATTTAGTTGAATTCTGTTTAAAAATGAAGGAGAAAGCTGCTTTCGTAGTTTGCATTTCATTAGTCTTTGACTGCCACTTAATTCAGGGACATTATTCTCGACAGCACCTCTTCCGTTTCCTTTCTAAATCCAGTCTGAGCGCCTGGGGGGCTCAGATGCTTAAGCGGCCCCGGGGTCCTGGGATGGAGCCCCTCATGGGGCTCCCGGCTTGGCGGGCAGCCTGCTTCTCCCTCTCCCTCTACTGTTCCCCCTGCTTGTGCTCTCACGCTCTCTCTGTCAAATAAATAAATAAAATCCTTAAAAAAAGAAATAATAAATCCAGTCTTCAGTTTTGAAGTTCACAGATCTTTCATGTCACTTATTTTCAACCAAAAGAATATTGTTAATGGGTTTACTGCAAGAGGAGTCACAGTAGATCTTTCCAGTCAACGGGAACAAGTATTAAAGGGCTGGAATGTGATTCTTGCTCCTGGCAGTGGCCATCCAACCTATGCACAGGTGACCAAATGTAAGAGGGAGAAAGTAATGAAATATGCTAAGCCCAGAACTACTTTACAGATATGACTTTGGGTTTTTTTTTTTTTTTTCCATTTGGGTGGTTTGGAAGGTATTTCAGTGTCTTTCTTTGGCACAGAACGAAATGTCAGTTTTCAGGCGATTACTTACCATTTGTTCACTTGAGAAAGAACAGTGTAGAGAACGTTCAAAAAAACTGAGCGGCCTTTTGAGCATATTTTGATCCTTAAACAGTGAGGATCTACAGGATTTTGCTAGAAAATAAGGAGATTCTTGATATGAGACGTGTTCTTAGAGCATTTCTAATTTGATATTGTTGGTTGTTCTTGACCTTCACAGATACACCGAGGAGTTAAAGGCTTTGTCCGAGACCTTCAGGGGAACCCGATTGCCAATGCAACCATCTCCGTGGAAGGGATAGATCACGATGTTACGTCTGGTGGGTGTTCTTTGTTATGATCTGGAGGCTAATACGAGCATGATTACTTGTTATTCTAGTTACAATTCTTACGCCATTCTTTTTTTTTTTTTTAAAGATTTTATTTATTTATTTGACAGAGACAGCCAGTGAGAGAGGGAACACAAGCGGGGGGAGTGGGAGAGGAAGAAGCAGGCTCATAGCGGAGGAGCCTGACGTGGGGCTCGATCCCATAACGCCGGGATCACGCCCTGAGCCGAAGGCAGACGCTTGAGGACTGTGCTACCCAGGCGCCCTTCTTACGCCATTCTAAGCAAAACAATTGAATGCCTTCCGTCTCTTTACCTCCCTCTCTGCCAGCTTTGATCTAGTTAAATTTCCTCTGTGGGAGCAGGGCAGGCCGTTACTCGGGATGGTTGCTGGTTTAGAACTTGGGGTGCAGCAGATGGCGCCCTTTCCTCACGCCTCAGCCCGGAGCTGCCGGGTGGTGCCATCCAC
>NC_048222.1:91953531-91973525 GCF_002007445.2 Ailuropoda melanoleuca | reverse complement strand
TTTTTTTTTTTTAAATAGGAAATGCAGAAAGATTTGCTTGTTGGTAATCTAGGACATCTCTTTGATAGAACATGGTACTACTGCCAGATTTATTCCCCAAGGACAAAGGCAGACCGGAGACTTATTCTACCTTCTGTAGGAAATACCCCAGTACCCTCAGTAGCAGAAGAAAATTCACTTTCTAGGGCTAGATGGAGTGAGGAGTAAGCTAAGCCTCTGGGAAGTTCGGGCATTTTCTGTTAAGTAATTAAGCTTAATGAATCACCATTTGATATTTCCAGAAGCAGCACGTTCTAGGGAACCTGAAGTGACTCTCTGTCACTTGAAACACGTACTGATTTAGTTGAATTCTGTTTAAAAATGAAGGAGAAAGCTGCTTTCGTAGTTTGCATTTCATTAGTCTTTGACTGCCACTTAATTCAGGGACATTATTCTCGACAGCACCTCTTCCGTTTCCTTTCTAAATCCAGTCTGAGCGCCTGGGGGGCTCAGATGCTTAAGCGGCCCCGGGGTCCTGGGATGGAGCCCCTCATGGGGCTCCCGGCTTGGCGGGCAGCCTGCTTCTCCCTCTCCCTCTACTGTTCCCCCTGCTTGTGCTCTCACGCTCTCTCTGTCAAATAAATAAATAAAATCCTTAAAAAAAGAAATAATAAATCCAGTCTTCAGTTTTGAAGTTCACAGATCTTTCATGTCACTTATTTTCAACCAAAAGAATATTGTTAATGGGTTTACTGCAAGAGGAGTCACAGTAGATCTTTCCAGTCAACGGGAACAAGTATTAAAGGGCTGGAATGTGATTCTTGCTCCTGGCAGTGGCCATCCAACCTATGCACAGGTGACCAAATGTAAGAGGGAGAAAGTAATGAAATATGCTAAGCCCAGAACTACTTTACAGATATGACTTTGGGTTTTTTTTTTTTTTTTCCATTTGGGTGGTTTGGAAGGTATTTCAGTGTCTTTCTTTGGCACAGAACGAAATGTCAGTTTTCAGGCGATTACTTACCATTTGTTCACTTGAGAAAGAACAGTGTAGAGAACGTTCAAAAAAACTGAGCGGCCTTTTGAGCATATTTTGATCCTTAAACAGTGAGGATCTACAGGATTTTGCTAGAAAATAAGGAGATTCTTGATATGAGACGTGTTCTTAGAGCATTTCTAATTTGATATTGTTGGTTGTTCTTGACCTTCACAGATACACCGAGGAGTTAAAGGCTTTGTCCGAGACCTTCAGGGGAACCCGATTGCCAATGCAACCATCTCCGTGGAAGGGATAGATCACGATGTTACGTCTGGTGGGTGTTCTTTGTTATGATCTGGAGGCTAATACGAGCATGATTACTTGTTATTCTAGTTACAATTCTTACGCCATTCTTTTTTTTTTTTTTTTAAAGATTTTATTTATTTATTTGACAGAGACAGCCAGTGAGAGAGGGAACACAAGCAGGGGGAGTGGGAGAGGAAGAAGCAGGCTCATAGCAGAGGAGCCTGACGTGGGGCTCGATCCCATAACCCCGGGATCATGCCCTGAGCCGAAGGCAGACGCTTGAGGACTGTGCTACCCAGGCGCCCTTCTTACGCCATTCTAAGCAAAACAATTGAATGCCTTCCGTCTCTTTACCTCCCTCTCTGCCAGCTTTGATCTAGTTAAATTTCCTCTGTGGGAGCAGGGCAGGCCGTTACTCGGGATGGTTGCTGGTTTAGAACTTGGGGTGCAGCAGATGGCGCCCTTTCCTCACGCCTCAGCCCGGAGCTGCCGGGTGGTGCCATCCACTGGAGAAGTCTGTGTCCTTAGAGATTCTGTGTCGTTCTGGAGGCCAAGGCAAATGAACTAGCTGGAGTGGGAGTATTGGCGTCTTTCTGATCGCTCTGAAGTGCTGACAAGCTGTTCATTGGAAGATCTCAGGAGAGAGTGGAAAGAATAGGAAAGAAAAATGCCAGTGTATTGTGTGTCTAGGATTTCTCACGTTTCTTCATTTAATCTGTACGAAAAATCCAGACTTCCTCAGGGTTAAACAAGATGTTAACAGCATGGAGGTGGATGTTAGTTATTTCTAAGTTCAAAACCCCGTTTCCATGTTCCCTGTATGGGGACGAGGATATATTTTCCTGGCTGACCTACCTACTCCTGTTAATCAACATTTATCCAGCTCGTTTTAGTTTAACTGTCATTTGTTGGGGTCTTTTCAACAACAACAATATGTTTTTAGGTGTGAACTATTCATCTATTTCTGGACCTTATAATTAATGAGCATTTACCTTATTTCCCAAACCACTCTATACCATCACCTCTTTTTTAACCTCCTCATTTATAACTCGGGTATTTAAAAAACTCCTTAACATTTGCCCCTTAAAGCCCCATTTATTTATCTATTCATCAAATATTTATCAACACCCCACCAAGTGCCAGCACATCTTGCTAACCAATATACGAGAATCTGTGCCAAGACATTGCTCCCTTAGCCCTCTGGGAGCTCGGAGAGGGCACCCAGGCCTCGGTCCCCACTGGCCACGAGGAGCCTTTTCTGTCTGTTAACCTGAGTGCTAGAGAGATACGATTTTCTCTGCATTTCATGACGCAGGCATTTTAGGGAAATCTAATGTGAGAAATACATAGAGGTAGGAAGGAATGAAATCTGAGGAGACGCTCCATCTTTTCGAGGGCAGGGTAGGAAGGAGGAATGGAGCCCGAGGTAGAGAGAGAACTAAATGCATTGTCTGGGAGACCCAGAAGTGTTTCGAGAAGGAGGGAGTGAGCAGGAGTGCCAGGTAAGATAAGCCTTGTGAATGAACCAGTGTGGAGGATCCCAACAGAATCCATTTCCTCCGGCCGGTGGGAGCCTCACTGGAGGGTCTAAGAGAGAATAGGAGAGACGCTAGAAATAGAGTATTGACAAATCTCTTCAGACATTCTACACCCGCTGAAAGGAGATGTGGGAGTCAGAGGAAGATTGGAAGAGATAGTTGCAGGGTCTTTTCTTTTTTCTGGTTTTATTTTTCACAGTGAAATAAGATGGAAAGCATCAACTGAGAGTGAGGATGAAAAGAATGTGTCAGGGGTGTTAGGAAAAAGGAGGAAGTATGAAATAGCCAGCCACTAGGGCCTTGCTACTCAAAGGGTGGCCCTGCCCAGCAGCTGAATTCACCTGTGCCCTGGAGCTGGTTAGGAATGCAGGATCTCAGGCCACACCCCAGGGCTAGCGAATTAGAATTTGCCCTGTACCAAGTTTCCCAGGTGATTGATGTTCACTGGTCTAGGAAGATGGGAGCGTGGAAGGACCAGGGAGGAAGGGACTAGAAGGAAGACAGGGCAGTTCCATACCCGAGGTGAGGTCGGTGTATATGCGTCAGAGACTGCTGATGAGCATGGCGGGGTGTTTCCCCCAGCTCCACGGGGGCACGTGGGGAGCTGGAAATGAGCCAGGGTGGGTGGCTTGCCAGGCATGTAGAACCAAGAGGGAAAAGCAAATGAGTTGAAGGCACATGCATGAGACTGATTACATAGGTACGGCCAGGGATCCTCACCGAGAAGAGGAGGGAGCTGTGGACAGGTGGGGTGAGCGAGAGTATGAACCCTACCTGTGCTTAAAAATTCTCCATGGGGTGCCTGGGTAGTGCAGTCGTTAGGCGTCTGCCTTTGGCTCGGGGCGTGATCNTGTCTGCCTTCGGCTCGGGGCGTGATCCCCGCATTCCGGGATGGAGTCCCACATCGGGCTCCTCCGCTGGGAGCCTGCTTCTTCCTCTCCCACTCCCCTGCTNCGTCTGCCTTTGGCTCGGGGCGTGATCCCCGCATTCCGGGATCGAGTCCCACATCGGGCTCCTCCGCTGGGAGCCTGCTTCTTCCTCTCCCACTCCCCTGCTGTGTTTCCTCTCTTGCTGGCTGTCTATCTCTGTCACATAAATAAATGAAATCTTTAAAAAAAAAATTCTCCAGAGAACTTGTTGAAAATGCAGTCCCTCCAGACCAGCATTCCAGACCAACCTATTCTGAATCTTCAGAAATAGAAATTTCTGGCAAGTGCCTCAGAATTTCTGATGAGGCTTGACACACTGATTAGACTCAGCCCATCAGGTCTTCATGGCAAGATCCTTGGCCAGACTCAAAACAGCATCCGAGGCTCTGACACCACGACTGGGGGCTTTATATATCTTTTCACTTGTGTCACCCCTGACATGATTATGAGGATCCGTTATCTTAGAAGATTTATTGACAATTTGACATTAATATCTGTAAAATTGCTATTAGAAATGACTTCCTCTAGGGGCACCTGGATAACTCACTGGGTTAAGCATCTGCCTTCGGCTCGGGTCATGATCCCGGGGTCTTGGGATTGAGCCCCACGTTGGGCGCCTGCTCAGTGGGGAGTCTGCTTCTCCCTCTGCCCCTCCCCCCTGCTCATGCCCTTACTCATTCTCTCTCTCTCAAATGAATAAGTAAAGAATCTTTTTTTTTTTTTAAAAGATTTTATTTATTCGACAGAGAGAGAGACAGCCAGCGAGAGAGGGAACACAAGCAGGGGNGCTCATTCTCTCTCTCTCAAATGAATAAGTAAAGAATCTTTTTTTTTTAAATCACTTCCTCTAAGAGAGTGTAACACTCATTTCAGTGGAGTTTTATGAAATTCCGTAAACACTTACTTTAAAAATAGGGAATCAAAGAAGTTGAACTGAGGTATACTGGGTATTCCTAAAATGGCATAATTATGTGATTTGATGNTCCAAGAATCTTTTTTTTTAAATCACTTCCTCTAAGAGAGTGTAACACTCATTTCAGTGGAGTTTTATGAAATTCCGTAAACACTTACTTTAAAAATAGGGAATCAAAGAAGTTGAACTGAGGTATACTGGGTATTCCTAAAATGGCATAATTATGTGATTTGATGTTTTGTTTCCCTACAGCAAAGGATGGTGATTACTGGAGATTGCTTGTACCTGGAAACTATAAACTCACAGCCTCGGCTCCGGGCTATCTGGCAATAACAAAGAAAGTAGCAGTTCCTTATAGCCCTGCTGTTGGGGTAAGAAATCACAAATGCTAAGATTTATCGAGCACTTTGTCTGTGTCACACATATGCAAGTGATTTATATTTAGTCTTCATAATAACCCTATGAAGTAGGTACCACTATTACCTCCATTTAACAGATGAGAAAACTGTGGCCCAGCAAAGTCAGGTGACTTGACCAAGGGCTCCTTGGTTGATTTTATACCACTCAATGTGAAGCTCCCTTATTGTTTCTCAATTTTTGAAGACATCCACAAGAAAATCAAATACAGCTTAAAAACATTAAACTTTTATTTGCCACATTGATTTCAATCTAAAATGAGGTTTCTGTTCCATCTATCTTTTTATTTCTAGCATCTTGTACAATACTCAGTGAGTATTGGCAAAAATTAATTGTGCCTGTCAGGTGACCTTAGGCATTAACCAAATATTTATTAAGCACGTATTATGAGAAAGACCCTCTACTAAGGGCTACCAAAAAGTGCATCTTATTTAAGTAGGTGCCACTTATTTCGCCAGGAAGGTGATGGTCATGAGACCAAAACTTCTCTTGGAGCAGGATTCTACTGCATTCTACAATCTTCGCATTACATTTTTGCAACCAGGGAACTGCCTGCAGGATTTCCCATCGAAAGCCTTACTTAAAAAGAATTTATTGCACTTTTGTGCATGCACCCAAAGTGTGGTACTTATAAGTGCTTGGTTTTGCAAACAGAATTATCTTGAGCGTTTAGCTGGTGCTTTGGTTTTCCTCGCATGTATGTGTACATTAGGCTGTATATGTGTATTAAAATCAGGAGGTAAATTTGGGCAAGTGATACCTAGCAAAAAGTAGCTCCAGAAACAGGTTGTTAAATGTTCAGTTATTTGGATCTTAGCCTTTCTGGCCGATGTTAGTTCAAGGAGGTAGTGAGTGTTATGTTCCTAAATAACCAGGGGCTTAAGTGGTCAGATCAAGGAACTCTTACTTCTATTTGCAATGAGAGCAAGGGTATCTAGAGGGCCCGAGGAGGACTGAGGTTGGGAAGTACAGATTTTGAATAGCCTTTTGTGCAGAAGTGCATCGATTTCCATAGACCTGCTGAGAACTGCCAGTTCACACAGAGTTGAGTTCCTGGGCCACTGGCCTCTGTGGTGGTTTGGAGATGTATATGCCTCCATTGGTTTCCTTAGCAGATTCAAGATTCTGGAAAGCAGGACCTGTGGTTTGGGACACCAGCACGCCGAACTACATTCTGCCATGTTTCCCTGGTATTAGGAGAAAATTCAGGGTTTATAGACGCTCAGCAAATACTCAAAGGAAAAAAATTAATTATAAATTACATCTTTTTACTGGGGGGGAACATTTCCTTTAAATAAGCTGCCTTTAAGTAATCTGCTTTTAAATAATCCTACAAGACTGTAAGATCAAAGTACATTTCAAACATAATGGCTTTTGACTGTTTTTTTTTTCCCCTGAAAGTATCTTTTGTTTAAACAGAGATTTTTAAGATATACTTTAATTCAGGTGGCTATGCTGAGCTTATTCTATAAGCTCGAGAACTGCGCTTATTTTTAAAATTTCAGCTTTTAAAAATACAGATGCAGTTTGGTAACAATATATTCTTGATTTTCTCCTTTAGGTTGATTTTGAACTGGAGTCATTTTCTGAAAGGAAAGAAGAGGAAAAGGAAGAATTGATGGAATGGTGGAAAATGATGTCAGAAACTTTAAATTTTTAAAAAAGCTTCTAATTAGCTGCTTTTAATCATTATCTACACAATATAGTATGATGTAACGTGGCCATTTTCTTTTAGATTTTGTGCAATATTTAACATTGATTTATTTTGTAATCATTTAAATATTAATAGATACTACTTAAAATAAATAACTAGACTTTTAGGTAAAAATATAAGAACTTGGTCTGTTTCTTCTCATATAATATTCATTTTCCTACATATATTAATTACATGGAGGCCTGTAGAAAAGGTTTAAGTGATCTTGCCATTTTAGACTTAAATGCAATATTCCACGTGTTATTTACAATACAGAAACTTTTTGAGTAATTCTAGCTTTTAAAAATTAATGAAGTACTTTTAATGTAATTGGTGACAATGCCACATAGTGAATGCCACTGAAAAGGTCAACAGCTACAGTGAGGAGTTGTGGGCACTATCCTGCGAGACTTCAATAGTTCAGTATAAATTGTCATTTGTGTTGTGCTGACTAGCTATGTAAGCATGATTGTGTTAATGCATTTTTTGGATGGGAAGGAAACATAAATGTTTAGAAAGAGGTTTTATGATGAGAATGGAAATCAACTTCTTGCTTGTACATATGGGGGCTATACTGTTATATTATTCAGCCTGTTAACGCCACTTAAAAGTTTAAGGGTTTTCCCTTGGTTGTAGATTGATCTAGAATTGCATTCTGAATGAATAAAGGTAAAAAAAAAAATCCCCATGGTCTTTAATTCTCTATGATTTCTGTCTAGAGTTGTGGTCTTGTGATGCAAAGTGTATGTCCTTGAAATGGCCTCTCACTTGTTAATCCTCGCCATTTTAAAATTAATTAATTAGTTAATTAATTAAAATTGTATTCATTTATTTGAGAGAAAGAGTGAGAGAGTGAGCGAGTGCATGCATGAGCCGGGGGAGCAGCAGAGGGAGAAGGAGAAGCAGACTCCCCACTGAGCAGGGAGCCCGACATGACATGGGGCTCGATTTCCAGACCACGAGATCACAATGTGAGCCAAAGTCAGCCACTTAACTGACTGAGACCCCCTCCCCCCCAGGCGCCTTTATCGTTGCCATTTTAAAATGTATCCAGGGGCTGCTGTTTGCCAAGCACAGTGCATGCTCTGTGCGTGTTATTGCAGTGGACAGAAGGTTCTGACTCCATAGATCTTATGGGTCAGTTGTAGACAAGCCTTTAAATAAATGTACACAGAATGAATATGTACTTATCTATCCTGATGAGTAAGATGGCAGGAAAGAATAGGGTGTTCAGGAAAAGAGAATGACAAAGGAACTTAAATTAGACTGGCTGAGGGGACTCAGAAATAGCCTCTCGATGCACGTAAGCCCAGGCCTAAAATAGGAGCAGGTGTGCGCAATGCAGTGGCTGAGTGTAGGGGTGTGTGTGTGTGGCGGTGGTATGGTTGATCAATATCCAGGTATAGGTTTTTGTTCATGTAATGTTAACTGTTGTAATACCAACCCCCCAAATATATAATGGCTTAAACACGATAAAAGTTTATTTTTGCCTCAGATATCTGTAAGAGATACCTGAAGTTGCTTCTGCCCATGGCTCACTGCCCAGAGCTTGTCACACAGCTCTGCTGAATCACCGTCTTTGGTAAGCAACGCTGTCACTACTGGAGTTCTCCCTTCTGGTTGTCAACATAGGTTTGCTCGCCTTTTTCCAAAGAGGGAATTTGTTTGACCCTCCACAAGTGAGGCAACTTAAATTAAGGCTTTGAGCTTCAAGTCTGGGATTTTTTGAGGGATCCCACAATGGCCTCTATATCAGATCAGCATGTGGCCCCTCTTGCTCCCCAAATCTACAAACCAAAAAAAAGACTGTTTATATGCATCTTTCTCACCCACCATAGGGTCAGTATAATGTCGGTAAGCTCTCCTACTGGGAATGGCGAGGAATGAGCAGAGTACAGTATTCACTGGTCTGCAGCAGTTCTGAAATCTTGCCAAGTGCATATTCTATAGGCCTCTTCTTCTGGGGATGGAGAATGGTCCTGGTTCTGGAATCAGTTCTGGACTCTGAAAAGTGCTCCCTGCTCTCGTCCTGCAAGGCCGTGACATGGTGCACTTGAACTCCTTCTCTGCCATTCATTCAGGATGTAAATGGATGGAGGTGCACCATTTGGAATGTGGGACCTCCCCGGTCACTGCAGCAGACCGAAGGAGAGGCTGAAGAATCAAGAACGGACCTTTTATTGACAGCTGCGAATGACACATGTCCGCTCTTCTCACAATCTCTTGGCCAGGACTAGTCACGTGGGTTTGCCTAACTGAGCAGGATGCAGGAAATGTGGAGGAGCAAGCAGGATATCTGCCTCTGGCACAAAGCCGTACAGGCTAAGTCAGCGAGGCATTCAGCTCCTGGAAGGCAGGGGTTAATTCCATGTACTCTTGCCCTTGCATCCATTTGTCAGGAGGCAGGGTTTCAAAGGTCCCCACTTTCCTGGTCCTGCTCTCAACGTGCTCTGATTTTATCAAATGTAGGGTCTAGAATTGAGTACTGTTGGGAGGGGAATGCCTCCTGGTCAGTGTTTCTGTGCTCAAAGACCTCCCCTGGAACAAAACTCCCGGCCTCTAGTCCTACTTCTCACTCCATTCTACAGAGAAGTCAGTCACTTAATTGTTAGGTGATGACAGGTGAGCTAATCTAATTGGGTGGAACAAATCTATCAAAGGACTATAAGCTTCCTCTTTTCCTTTCTTCTCTACCCTAGGCAGAGGCAACTCCAGACTATCCCTGGGGTACCGAGGTAGACTTTGGGGGTGCGTGTGGGGACAGAGGAAGGACTCGTCGGCCTAGAATATTAACAGACTGTCTGTTCCACAGATCTAATATCACTTTCTCCAATTAGTTTATCAATAATAAAGCTGACTGTTTTAACCTCTGTCTGTTGGTTTCCCATGTTTTACTTTTCAACTGGTCCTGAACTAAGGAATGTAAGAAATGGATATTACATGTCGAATCCCTAAAATCTTCAAAAGGTATAATACTTTAACACTATAGGTGTTGTCGTTTTTTTGTTTTTTGTTTTTTTCAAAAGTCAAGTGGGATCAGTCCCTCTCTCATTTTGAATATCTTACTTAATATAACCTAAGAAGGACTGACATTTTTTGGAGGTTTTGTGTCACATTGTTACCTCATATAAACGGCATGCATGAAAACTCTGCATTAAAGTTTTTGATTAGGTTTCAAAATCAGTGTTAGAGCAGGCAAGAATGTGGAGGCTCTGAGGGCTGAGGATTAAACAGAGCTGGGTTGTGAACAACAGGGCTAAATTGTTGTAGGTAACAAAAGTCAGAATGGGAGGGGACTGGGGAGTTGACTTTCATGAAATAATGAACACATTTTAAACTTTGCCTTTTTCCCCCTCATCGACAGTGAAAATCAGACACATTATTATGGAAGCTAATCTCCACTCAAGTTTTGATTTTCAATTCTTTGCATAAACAAAGATAAACATTACTTGTAGAAAGGGAACCATGAACTTTGATATTCATATTTTATTTGCACAACTCTGAAATCTTTCCATGATTTGGTGTTGTGGGAGGCTAAAAAATCATCATTTGTTCCAACATATGACTCAACTTCTCTTTTCAAAATTCTCATGAGGAATTTGTCTGTGGATAGAACTGGACGGCATTTGGAGGTTATGTTTCAGAAATGTCAAGATAGAATCTACTCACTTAAAAATAGAGCCCATCCTGGTTTTGTTGTTCTGACGCAAACATCATTCTAGGTACTTACAAAAGTTCTGATTCTATACGCTTTGTTTCTTTCTGCTAAACAGTCAGCCAACGAATCACTTCAATTATAACCTGGGTTTCTAGTGTAGCACAGAACTTTAGTCTTATGTGATTAATTTAAATCATTGCAATTCCCCGAGCATCAGTTTTAAAAACAGGGCAAAGATGTGGCTCACCTGGGTTAAGAGTCATCGGTGAATACGGTCTGTAATGGCTCAGAAAAGAAAAATCACCCTATTGGAAATTTTCGTGATGCCAGGGACCACAAGGCTAGTTTTGCAGGTTGCTGTACTTTCTTCTACTCGTAATTTTTAACCTATCTTAGCGCTCTTTTTTTTTTTTTTAACTTTCCCCTCCTTTTCCTTTCTCCATTCTTTTCCTTTGAAGATTCATTCAGCAATTACTAAGTGCTCATTCTGTGATCTTGACCAGAGATTGAAATAGCACACCTCCATGGTCTATGGCCATGGCCATGGCCATGCAAATCATCACCATTATCAAGCATATATCTTGTGCCACACTTGTGCTGGGCATTTGAATGAAATGCGGTGTTTTGAAACCCCACCAGGAAACTGTGAGATAGGAAGTGTTGCAGCATTCTTGTCTAACAGATGAAGAAACAGATTCAGAATTTAAATTAAATTCCTTACCTCACAGAGCTAAGAGTAAGTGGCAGACCAAGGTTAAAACTCATGTCTGCCTGACCTCAAGTCTACCTGTTTTTACCTTACCTCAATTCTTTAGCATGACCCAGAAAGGGCTGTATTCATTTTTTTTAAAGATTTTATTTATTTATTTGACAGAGAGAGACAGCCAGTGAGAGAGGGAACACAAGCAGCAGGAGTGGGAGAGGAAGAAGCAGGCTCCTAGCAGAGGAGCCTGATGTGGGGCTCGATCCCAGAATGCTGGGATCACGCCCTGAGCCGAAGGCAGACGCTTAACGACTGAGCCACCCAGGCGCCCCAGAAAGGGCTGTATTCTTGATTAACCATATCTTTGTTTTATATTCCTTTGACTACTGCACATATGCTGATCACTGTACTTGGGGTTTGTAGGCAGGATTTATCACCTACCCTTTAAAGATAATTTAACAACATTTGCAAATAAATATAGCAAGCTCCTGTTTTATAGCTTTTTGCTGGGTGGAATTACTATGTATCCAGTTAGCGTGATCTGATTCCCAGGGGACCTGGTGATGCTTGGCACAGATATTACGCTTGACCAGAAATTAATGCTGCAAAGAGACACATTGCAGGATTTACCAGGGCATGGCCAGCAACCTACAGCGGAACAGGGCAGGTGAGGAGAGGCGGATGTGGCATTATAACCTCCTCCTTGTCCCTCACTTTCTCCATGGAGAATTCCTGAGAAGCTGACAAGAGCAGGTTCTGGTTGCAGAAGTTCTGTCTGTCCTGAAGTTGTAGTCAGGGTGGACTACAGCGAGGTGGAGTGGGAGGGGATAATATGAAATATTAGGGCTCCTGAAATCAGAAAATTGATGAAGACACGCTTTAATGAAGGAATAAATTAAGGGACACAGGCCCTTTGCTTGAAGGAGGCTACCCGTGGAGAGTGAGGCTTCTGCTCCTCGTCATGGGTTCCTGGTCAGTCTGTAATCCAGTCTATAATCCCGGCAAGAAGGGGCCTGTGGCACACATATTCCATTAATTCATATGTGTAAAGCACTTAGAAAACTGCCTGGCATCTAGCAAGTGCTCAAAAATGTAATTACTATTACTCAACACATTATTATTATTATTATTAAAAAACGTGTGGTTAGGGGCGCCTGGGTGGCTCAGTCAGCTGAGCATCCAACCCTTGGTTTTGGCTCAGGTCGGGATCTCAGGAGTCAGGGGCTCCAGCCCCATGGTGGGCTCCACTCTCAGCAGACAGTCTGCTTGATAGATTCTTTCCCTCTGTCCCTCCCCCCACTCTGTCTCTCTCTTTCTCTCTCTCTCAAATAAATAAATCTTAAAAAAACGTGTGGTTATTTTTATTTCTGTAACTACTGTTGAAAGATTAAGTTATGAGATTTCCTACTTGGAAACCGTGACCATGGAAGACACCCAGGTAGAACCAGTGCTTGGAAATGAGGTAAAACCTAGTTGTTATAAGCGTGATGGTATAATATTGGGGTGTCGATAAGATATAAATATGCCCATGTTAGATCAAGATTGGTCTCGGCACCCACCGTTCACCCGAGTCTGCAGATGGTTTTCAGTTGACAGCAGAAATAAAGAGACAGGACACCTCTGTGGCTCAGTCAGTTAAGCATCTGCCTTCAGCTTAGGTCATGGTCCCAGGGTCCTGGGATTGAGCCCTGCATCGGGCTCCTTGCTCAGTGGGGAGCCTTCCTCTCTTTCTGCCNTCCCAGAATGCTGGGATCACGCCCTGAGCCGAAGGCAGACGCTTAACGACTGAGCCACCCAGGCGCCCCAGAAAGGGCTGTATTCTTGATTAACCGTATCTTTGTTTTATATTCCTTTGACTACTGCACATATGCTGATCACTGTACTTGGGGTTTGTAGGCAGGATTTATCACCTACCCTTTAAAGATAATTTAACAACATTTGCAAATAAATATAGCAAGCTCCTGTTTTATAGCTTTTTGCTGGGTGGAATTACTATGTATCCAGTTAGCGTGATCTGATTCCCAGGGGACCTGGTGATGCTTGGCACAGATATTACGCTTGACCAGAAATTAATGCTGCAAAGAGACACATTGCAGGATTTACCAGGGCATGGCCAGCAACCTACAGCGGAACAGGGCAGGTGAGGAGAGGCGGATGTGGCATTATAACCTCCTCCTTGTCCCTCACTTTCTCCATGGAGAATTCCTGAGAAGCTGACAAGAGCAGGTTCTGGTTGCAGAAGTTCTGTCTGTCCTGAAGTTGTAGTCAGGGTGGACTACAGCGAGGTGGAGTGGGAGGGGATAATATGAAATATTAGGGCTCCTGAAATCAGAAAATTGATGAAGACACGCTTTAATGAAGGAATAAATTAAGGGACACAGGCCCTTTGCTTGAAGGAGGCTACCCGTGGAGAGTGAGGCTTCTGCTCCTCGTCATGGGTTCCTGGTCAGTCTGTAATCCAGTCTATAATCCCGGCAAGAAGGGGCCTGTGGCACACATATTCCATTAATTCATATGTGTAAAGCACTTAGAAAACTGCCTGGCATCTAGCAAGTGCTCAAAAATGTAATTACTATTACTCAACACATTATTATTATTATTATTAAAAAACGTGTGGTTAGGGGCGCCTGGGTGGCTCAGTCAGCTGAGCATCCAACCCTTGGTTTTGGCTCAGGTCGGGATCTCAGGAGTCAGGGGCTCCAGCCCCATGGTGGGCTCCACTCTCAGCAGACAGTCTGCTTGATAGATTCTTTCCCTCTGTCCCTCCCCCCACTCTCTCTCTCTCTTTCTCTCTCTCTCAAATAAATAAATCTTAAAAAAACGTGTGGTTATTTTTATTTCTGTAACTACTGTTGAAAGATTAAGTTATGAGATTTCCTACTTGGAAACCGTGACCATGGAAGACACCCAGGTAGAACCAGTGCTTGGAAATGAGGTAAAACCTAGTTGTTATAAGCGTGATGGTATAATATTGGGGTGTCGATAAGATATAAATATGCCCATGTTAGATCAAGATTGGTCTCGGCACCCACCGTTCACCCGAGTCTGCAGATGGTTTTCAGTTGACAGCAGAAATAAAGAGACAGGACACCTCTGTGGCTCAGTCAGTTAAGCATCTGCCTTCAGCTTAGGTCATGGTCCCAGGGTCCTGGGATTGAGCCCTGCATCGGGCTCCTTGCTCAGTGGGGAGCCTTCCTCTCTTTCTGCCTGCAGCTCTCCCTACTTGTGCTCTCTCTTTCTCTCTGATAAATAAATAAATAAATAAATAAATAAATAAATAAAATCTTAAAAAATATTAAAAAAAAGAAATGAAGAGGCATAAAACTGGTTGGACCTCCTGCAAAAGGGTATTCTTTAGCAATAATGTTAGTACCAACTCTAGTCGTGTGTTTGACTAACTGAAAAATGATTTAAAGAATTATTTGTATTGTTTCTGTTCACTGCTGCGTTTAATCAGTAATATGAAGGTCAGATGATACAATGAGAAAGATAAAACCATAACGAATTTATACTTCAGGATTTGTGAGGTTAGTGTCCAACTTACACTGTGAAAACTTAATGTTTCTGAAATGTTATCACCCAAGTGTCCATCTGGTGATGACANTGTATTCTTGATTAACCGTATCTTTGTTTTATATTCCTTTGACTACTGCACATATGCTGATCACTGTACTTGGGGTTTGTAGGCAGGATTTATCACCTACCCTTTAAAGATAATTTAACAACATTTGCAAATAAATATAGCAAGCTCCTGTTTTATAGCTTTTTGCTGGGTGGAATTACTATGTATCCAGTTAGTGTGATCTGATTCCCAGGGGACCTGGTGATGCTTGGCACAGATATTACGCTTGACCAGAAATTAATGTTGCAAAGAGACACATTGCAGGATTTACCAGGGCATGGCCAGCAACCTACAGCGGAACAGGGCAGGTGAGGAGAGGCGGATGTGGCATTATAACCTCCTCCTTGTCCCTCACTTTCTCCATGGAGAATTCCTGAGAAGCTGACAAGAGCAGGTTCTGGTTGCAGAAGTTCTGTCTGTCCTGAAGTTGTAGTCAGGGTGGACTACAGCGAGGTGGAGTGGGAGGGGATAATATGAAATATTAGGGCTCCTGAAATCAGAAAATTGATGAAGACACGCTTTAATGAAGGAATAAATTAAGGGACACAGGCCCTTTGCTTGAAGGAGGCTACCCGTGGATAGTGAGGCTTCTGCTCCTCGTCATGGGTTCCTGGTCAGTCTGTAATCCAGTCTATAATCCTGGCAAGAAGGGGCCTGCGACACACATATTCCATTAATTCATATGTGTAAAGCACTTAGAAAACTGCCTGGCATCTAGCAAGTGCTCAAAAATGTAATTACTATTACTCAACACATTATTATTATTATTATTAAAAAACGTGTGGTTAGGGGCGCCTGGGTGGCTCAGTCAGCTGAGCATCCAACCCTTGGTTTTGGCTCAGGTCGGGATCTCAGGAGTCAGGGGCTCCAGCCCCATGGTGGGCTCCACTCTCAGCAGACAGTCTGCTTGATAGATTCTTTCCCTCTGTCCCTCCCCCCACTCTGTCTCTCTCTTTCTCTCTCTCTCAAATAAATAAATCTTAAAAAAACGTGTGGTTATTTTTATTTCTGTAACTACTGTTGAAAGATTAAGTTATGAGATTTCCTACTTGGAAACCGTGACCATGGAAGACACCCAGGTAGAACCAGTGCTTGGAAATGAGGTAAAACCTAGTTGTTATAAGCGTGATGGTATAATATTGGGGTGTCGATAAGATATAAATATGCCCATGTTAGATCAAGATTGGTCTCGGCACCCACCGTTCACCCGAGTCTGCAGATGGTTTTCAGTTGACAGCAGAAATAAAGAGACAGGACACCTCTGTGGCTCAGTCAGTTAAGCATCTGCCTTCAGCTTAGGTCATGGTCCCAGGGTCCTGGGATTGAGCCCTGCATCGGGCTCCTTGCTCAGTGGGGAGCCTTCCTCTCTTTCTGCCTGCAGCTCTCCCTACTTGTGCTCTCTCTTTCTCTCTGATAAATAAATAAATAAATAAATAAATAAATAAATAAAATCTTAAAAAATATTAAAAAAAAGAAATGAAGAGGCATAAAACTGGTTGGACCTCCTGCAAAAGGGTATTCTTTAGCAATAATGTTAGTACCAACTCTAGTCGTGTGTTTGACTAACTGAAAAATGATTTAAAGAATTATTTGTATTGTTTCTGTTCACTGCTGCGTTTAATCAGTAATATGAAGGTCAGATGATACAATGAGAAAGATAAAACCATAACGAATTTATACTTCAGGATTTGTGAGGTTAGTGTCCAACTTACACTGTGAAAACTTAATGTTTCTGAAATGTTATCACCCAAGTGTCCATCTGGTGATGACAGTGACGGAAGACGGAGAGACTGCCCGGAAGTTCTGGGTGATGGGATGTGCACGTCTATCTGCAGGTGCTTGCTGGAGGAATGAATGCGTGCTCAGAGAGGAGGGAGCGCAGGGGCAGGCGGGGAGCATACACTTGAACTAAGATGTTCCAACATTAACCCAGAAATAACACCAGAGTCGGGGCAATAGCAAGCAATACGACACGGTTAGAAATGTAGCAGGAAGAAAATACGTCATGAAGACAAATAACCCTGCCCTTTACTCTGCAAACTTTATGAACACTTACACCTTTACCTACCACAGCGGCTGTAAAACAGGAAGAAATACAGTCGTTTTCTCATACTTTTTTTCTATACCAGTTTTCAAAATTAAACTTGCAGGCTGTGTCTTCAAGTCGACCTGGCTGGAGTCGTATTCATAGGCTTAAGAAAACCGACGCATGAAGAGGACAGTTGATGAATTACTAAGACAGCACGATTGATCATTATAAGACAAAACAGAACACGTGTATAAAATCTGTAAACCAGAAAATGATACAATGACTTTTTTTGAATAGCTGAATCAGCCGTTGATTAGCCAAGTTTCATGAATTTGAATATCATAATAATGCATTCTTCTGATTGTCCTGATTACATGACTTACAAGTTTTTCAGTGAACCCTCTGGGTAAAACTACCCACATTTACACTAATGTTTATTCTAGAAATTCCTAAAAAAAATCAGCCCTGACACTACCAGGCGCACTTCCATTCCCTGCCCTTGCAATGAAACAATTTCAAAGCAGCTGGCCACAGTCACTTGCCTACAGCTACCCTTTGCTCCAGAAACTTCGCGGCAGCGTTTCCTCTGTGTTTATTTTAAACCTTGCATCTGAAGAGCGAGATGGTGAGAAAACAGCAGTGAGTCTAACCAGAGCTTCATAAATTTGTTGCCACGGCTTATCTGGCTGCATGAACCACTGTGGTGGGATTTGGGGTCTGGTGAGGGAAGATTAAAGCGGTGGGTGGCGCAGCATTCTTCGCTTTAAACCTGAAATAGATTTTCTTACGCATTAAATACACAGAGGTATTTCAAAGCCAAGTATGTGTGTAATTAAAGTGAGAAAACGCCGGCTTTCCGCGCACACCTCCAGCCCCGACCGCCGCACGTGCTCTTTGTCAGTCCGTGGGAGGCGCCGACAGATCCGCGGAGCTGACAGGCAGACGTGAAAAGAGGGATTACATGCTGGATTTCGGGTTGAGTCCTTTGCCAAGTTGAACAGGCCTGCAGGCTCCTGCCCGCACAAACTTGGTCGTGTTATCTCCTCTTGCTCTTACCCACGCGGCCGCGAGAATGGGCCCCCGACTATCTCGGCGGGGACTCTACTTTCCTAACCCGGGTGGCACGGAGGCCGATGTGGCCCACGTAGGTGCTTGGATAGGTGCTTCTCACCGACAGATTCCTCGGGGTCGTAGCTCAACGAACAAACAAAAAATAGAAAGGCGGAAAGTAATTTTTCCCCACTTAGGACTCACCTTCAAACGCAGTATCATTTTTGAGTTTTTGGAACCTGAAATATGGTGCCCATTTCTCTTGCATTTCTACTTTTCTGTTTTCCTGATCTCTGTCTCCCAGATAAATTTTCTCTGTCACAAGTTTTCATAATTTCCCTTTGCCTGTCGTCTTTCCTTCTCTTCTGCCTCCTCTATCCTTCCTCTTTTGCTCCCTCTCCCTCTGCCTTTCTGGACCTCTGTGGGTCACGACTGCATTTGTCCAGCAAAGCCACTGAGGGCAAGCTGCATAGACTGTCTTCTTCCTCCTCCTTTCCATAAGCCTTCCCTCTGGAAGGGACCTTCCTCAGGAAGGGTCCTTCCCAGGGTGGCTTGCCTCCTAGAGAACCCCCCTCCTGGCTTATCTGAAACCAGGTCTCCTGGGTGACACCAAAATTGTGCGAAGAGTTAGGTTGCTTCCTTCACTATTGACAGATACGAGACACTGCAAGCAGACTCATTGACCACTGGTTTGGATGAACTCTGGAGGGCCGGCCGTGTGGCGAAGACAGAGCCCTGGACCTGGCCCGTCCACCCGAGCAGCAGCCTCAGCTTGCCTAGCGACAGGCTCAGGGAGTGGGCACCTCTGAGAACCTCGGTCTCCCCAGGTTGAACTAGAAGACAGCCTCATTGCTATTGACATATTTATTAAAGTTCTTTTCCTACTAATCTCATAAGTCTGTGACTAGGAAATTTCCTATAGAATATAAGGGAAGGTCCTATAGAATAAAATGGAAGACACATGAAAATCTTTAGGTTGTGATTAGAATGTGCCATGGCTCAGAAATAGCTTTGAACTAACTGGCCAGCAAGATCTGGCCATAAAATATGATGGATGACCCCTAGGTGTTGATGATGTTGACTCCCTGAGCAAGAAAAGCACTCACGTCTTTAGACGGACTCCCTGCATGGCCACACCCTCACAGAGCGAATCTTAGGAGTGCACAGAAGGCTCTGGTCAGAGGAGTCCGCGAGCACTGGCGCGGATAGGGAGCCCAGGGGCAGGGGCAAGAAGGAGCAAGGCAGTGGGGTAGGGATGCTGCAGCTGGTGTCCAGTCTGAGCTGGTGTCCAGCCATAGCCTTCTGATGCAGGACCTAGCTCATCCCCACCCCCTCCCCCATCCTCTTCCTCTCCATCCCTATCTCTACCGCCACTGCCAGCTGTGCCCAGGGGCCATCAGCCCCGCATTCAGTATCAGCCGCGTACACCGGGTGGTTGAGGGGTACCAGAACTCTGAGGGGATCCTCTCCTGGAACCAGAGATATGGGAGAAGACACAGGCAGGCAGATGGTGCTGCTTCTGCCTTTCTCTACTCTCTGTATTCAAAAGACCTGCTTCTTTTTCAATTTTAAGAACCTCAGGCTAAAATGTCCACTTCTTAAAGTGAGCTGAGATAAGTAGTCTTTCAACTTCTCTCCACAGCTCAGAGGGCATTTTGAAATAGTTTTCTTGCCTCCTTATCAGAACAGTGCTGAAGAACACTGAGCTTGTTTGGCAAAACTCTTGTGCTGTGGACGTGTATGCAATTATGATGATGTCTGTTTCTATATGTGTGTGTGCCCAGTAATAGCAAAGCCGTCAAGATGCCCCTGGGGGAAAGTTGTGCAGAATTTCTTGGGGGAGAAAAGTATTTCTGAGTTTTAAAAGGGGTGTGACTTTTTTCCTTTCAGGAGGTTGTTTTGCTAAAAGACAAAAGCAGTGTGTAACAGTGTCCAAGTGAGAAAAAGACATTCTGCGTCAAGCTGCTTTGTGGTCATGTAGCCACAAATATTTCTCAGGTATAAGTCCACTTCATAGAGTTCAGCTCACACAAACTTTTAGTTTTAAAATACTGCAGTTTATGTGAACTTCTGATAATTATTGAATGTCAAACTTTGTCCTGGTCTGGCATATCTTTTCTACCTTCCCCTCCTTCCCCTTCTCTTCCTCCCCTTCCCCTCCTCCTCCCCCCACTCCTC
>NC_048222.1:91890223-91953431 GCF_002007445.2 Ailuropoda melanoleuca | reverse complement strand
CTCCTCCTTCTCCTTCTCCTTCTTCTTTTTTTCTTCTTCCCCTCTTTAGAGAACATCATTTAGGATACAAAAATGAGACCAGGGCATGCTGGTTAGCTAGTGACTAAATATTTCAGGATGCCAATATTAACCTAAACTGAAATCAGTTCTCCACTGCTAATAGGTGCTTCACATTTACTGGAAGTCACACTTCAGAGGAATTTCTTTTACTCTTTTCTTTTCCCTCCACGTGTACGTATCATCGAAGAGCCACTTAGCACAGCTCCTGGGTCATCGTAAGTGCTCAAAAAATGCTGCTTATTAAGTCTGCCTCTGGTTTATTTTGGGCTTCTTTACCAGTGAGTTACAGTACGTGTGAAAGTACGTATCACAGAATCTGTCAGGAAAACGTGCCTTGGTTGTATATCTAAGGCCTAGAAGAAATTACGATGGGGCAGGATGAACTCAGGTTGAGGTTGTCTGAGAGCACGAGGGAAAGAAAATGGACGTTCCTGTACTCGTTCCCCATCCCGATTGGGTTTGGTTTGGCATGGTTTCCTTTGGAATCTGATTTTGGAGAACAAGAGTCCGTTTGCTCCAACAAGCAGGTATGTCCCCTGAGCTCCAAATGGTATCTGGACTGAAGGGTGGGTGCAAGGAACACATTGCATGTGAAATAAAGGGGCAAAAGAGTTGTAGATTTGGTAGCCTGGTAAGGACTGGGATGTTTCAGAATTGTTTTTAACGCTGTTAGAGAGACTCTGGTAAGAACCATAGATATGATCTAACTATAGAAGTGTTAGGTAGAAGCCTCCCCTAGGGGAAGACAGTGAATGGGGGCCATTCACTACAATTATCTTTCCGAGTGCCCAACAATGATCTCTGGGTGTTCTTCTCTCCATCTCTAGGGAGGGCCCAGCGTGCATACTGCTGATTGGGTGTGTGCTGAGTCCTGGGAAAATGGCACAGGCTTTGGAGTAGGGTATCTCGGGGTTCAAATCCAGGCTCAGTTCCCTAGAAACGGTGTGATGTTTGGCCAGTTACTTAATTGCTCAGAGTCTTAGTTTCATAATCCAAAAGCAAAAATAAAAACACCACCTTTGGGTGGTTTTTATGAGAATTACTTGAGATAAAGTACACAAAACCTCTGCTAATAAAGACTGATTAATGCCTTTTTCCTGGAAAAATTCAGGATCTAGGGGAAGCAAAGTTCTGCCTTTTCCCCCAAGATTTTATTTATTTATTTGTCAGAGAAAGAGAGAGCGTACAAGCAGGGGGAGTGGCAGGCAGAGGGAGAAGCAGGCTCCCTGCTGCTGAGCAAGGAGCCTGATGTGGGGCTCGATCCCAGGACCTTGATATCATGACCTGAGCCAAAGGCAGACGCTTAATGACTGAGCCACCCAGGCATCCCAATGTTGTACTTTTTAAAAAGAACTATGATAAGTAAAAACAAACAAGTATATTTACAGAACTATGTAACCAGCTTAATTTACATAAAATAACAGAAATATTTCTTAGACATATAACTGAGTAGTGAAAAAGCTATAATTTTTATGACTAACCAAGAAAGAGACATGCACTCCTTTGCCTTTGGACTTGTGATTGGGTGACACCAGTGGAAGATGTCAAGGTTGGAGGTCAGGAGGAATGTGCTTATTCCCTGGGCTATTTCCCTGCCCTGGCACTGTGGGTTGGCTGTGTTCTTCTGCCACATTCCACAGATCTTGTCAGGTGGCCCTTGTCATAGGGCTGCTCTCTCGCTGGTCCATCCCCTCACCCTGGGTGTGGGTTGTTAATAAGTGGCTCTGCTGCCTCTGGCTTTAGTGCTGAGTCACGCTTGTTGGTTACCCTCAAGTCCATCTTCTACCCTAGTTAACTGCCCCCTCCCCCTGAACCAGAGGGAGTGCGCCCTCTGGTCTCTGCCAGGGCCGACTGATTGCAATACTAAACACAGCAATCATTTGTTTAGAAATAATGTCTGTGCCTGCCTCTTCAAGTTACAGACCAAAACTATGTTCCAAATTCATATTTTTCCTACCTCTTACATGAGCAGATGAAGTTTCCGACAGCTTGGCTCTGGGCCACATCAGATGAAGACATACAGTCTCCTCTGTTTAGTCTTCTGGAACAATTGTAGTAAAACGGCACTGGCCTTTGCAGGGGAACAGTCTTCCCTTTCAGGAACAATTCATTGTTTGCATCTGTCCCCTCTTTTTCCGCTCATGAAATCACATTTGCTCTTGGCTGCAGGAGAGCACAGGTGAGGAAAATTGGTCTCCTTGTAATTTGGAACCAAACCATTCAAAGCTTATAAATCATTCATTATAATGGAAAGAAATTGGATTTCTGGGTTGGCCCATCACAGCCTGAGCCAAGTTAGGTGCCATGAAGCAGCTTTTCATGGAGGATAATGTAATATGAGAGCTGGGGCTCTGGGGCTCCCTCTCTCCCTTCCTCTGTGAATGGATGCTACGGATGGACATCCCTTCCTCTGTGAATGGACCAGGTCTGGACTACAGCTGACCCCACTCACTGGAGACTTTCAGAAGTACTGGCAAGCAGGAAAGAATGTCACCCTGTTGATGGTAAAGGCAGCACATAATAAATTCACCTTCTCTTTTCTTCCTTCTCTCCTCCTTTTCCCTAATTTTAAAGGCAAGTGGGAGAAGGGAGCTGGGGCAGAGCTGGAAGGGGGAACTTTGGAAGGAGAGAAAACATTGTAGGTCTTGGAGATGGAGAAGGGAGTGGTGGGATTGGGAGCTTTGCTGAAGCTTTGTTGGCTGTGGAATGTTTGCTTATAGATTTTTGGTTTGATGGTATCTGGGGGACCTTTGAGTGTGTTCTCCCTCCCCTTTTCATGTCTATTTGGCTCTGTGGATGTATGAGGTGCAGGACAGGGCCCGGTGGAAAAGAAGCAGAGGCTGGCTGCTAAGACTAGGGGAATCCTTCTCTCCTGGTTGCTCAGCCAGCTCACCAGGGCAAGAAAGGAAGCAGGGCTTGAGGGCGTTGTTGGCTGGGGCTGGGCTGTTTCTCCCAGGACTCCAGGGAGTGATGAAGGGTGAGGAAGGGTGACCGAGCCCAGCATTGGATTTCATAAACAAAGGGGTCTCAGAGTTCTTGAAAGGACAAAAAATTATGAGGGGAGTGGAATCTCACCCTTATCTGTCAAAGTATTATATATTGTAAAAAAAAAAAATCTTTGAAGCTCTTACTCTCCAATTGGGTATTGTTGATTGAATAAGTGCTACGGAGAGAGTATAGGAGCAAAATATCTTAAATGCTACTTAATCAAGAAATGGAGAACGCATACAAGTACTATGGGGAGATGGAGGAGAAAATGCAGCAATCCATTTCGAACTGTTCCATGTCTTTGGATGTGACCTAAAGGACACTTCACACTGGCACATCAACCACTTTGTTCAGCACTTTAGGTCCAATCTCCTGGAGGATAGAAGTTCTAGCACCTGAGGGCTCGACTTCACCATTACATCCAATAAAATTTGCTTAACAAGCATTTTCATATATATAAATTCATTTTATTTTAGAACAACCCTGTAAGATAGACCAGACAGGTATGACATCACCATTTAAAAAATTTTTATTTTAATTTTTTTAAAGAAAGAGGGGGGTGCCGAAGGAGTAGGAGAGAGAGAGGATCTTAAGCAGGCCCCATGCCCAGCACGGAGCCCGAGGTGGGGCTCAATCTCACAATGCTGAGATCATGACCTGAGCCAAAATAGAGAGTTGGATGTTTAACCAACTGAGTCACCCAGGTGCCCTGACATCTCCATTTTTAGATGAGGATATTGAGACTTAGAGATGTTCAATCATACAGCTGATGAGCTCTAGAACCAGGCTCTTCTCCACCAAATGCTCGATCCAATGCACTTCCCACCACAGTGTGCTATTTCCTCTGACAATGAAGAGAGTGTATGCTCCCAAGGACATCGTGACTCAGAATTACCAAAGATCTTGTTGGAAGTAAGTTTTAATGGCACAAGCTATTTGATGATATTTGAGTCAGAGATAAAAAAAAATTACCCCAGCTGAGCAGAAAACTCAAAGAATTCTTTTATAAGGTAGGGTTTTTGAATCTAGGGAATAGTTGCATTTTTTTGTGTGTGAATTAAAGCTTACAAATCATGGGGCAGACATCATTATTCTCATTTTACAGATGAGAAAAAAATGGCTCTCAGAGATGTTAAGTAATGTGTAGTAAAGAATTTAGCCTTTCCCAAAAAGAAGTCTGTCGTTTGCCCTTGATTTCTGGGAGGTGATCTGTATGATACCTGATAGAGTGTCTTTGTTTAGGGGGGAGACTGACCAAGTCTGACAGTCTTAGAGTGGAGGCTGGCTGTCCCAAAGAGACCAACCATGTGGTTTAGGGTGGAAGTCATGAAGTTACAAAGTATCAGTCTGGAGGCTGAGTTCAACCACGAGGACAATCAATTAATCCTATGTGATGGGGCCTCAATAAAGACTCTGAACATGGAAGCTTGAGTGCGCTTCCCTGGTGGCATAACTCCATGTATATTTTCACATACTGATGCTGAGAGGGTAACATGTCCCAAGTACAATGGAAACCTCCCACTCGGAATCCTTCTGGACTCTGCCCTATGCATCAATTGCTTTGCTGAGTTTAATTTGTGTCGTTGTCCTATAATAAACCATAATCTTGAATATAACAGGTTTTGGTGAGTTCTGAGTCCTCAAGAATTGTCATACTTGAGGTAGTTTTGGGAACCCCCTCAAACTTGTAGTTGGTGTCAGAAGTGAGGTTGATCCTGTATGGACTTGCCCCTCTAAGTCTGTAGTTGAACTCTAACTTCTTGCAGTTGGTGCCAGAAGTCTTAAGCAGACTTGGAAACTCGCAGGATTATACCCTTGATCTTTGCAGTTTGGCTAACTCCAGAAAGTAACCTGTCCAAAGTCATAAGAGGCAGAACCAGAAATGGAACTCAAATGTTTGTAGCACAAATACATATAATCATATAGGTAAGTGTTAATGCTGTTAATCACTTACTGTAGTGTGTCCTCCCAGGAGTATAGCAATTCCTCCCAGGAGTATAGCAATGAGTGCAAAAGTTGCAAATCATTTTGTAGTAACAACAGTGGCAACCAGGGCATCTAGAAAATGGGAGGAAATAGGGAGGAGTGAGTCCACCAGGTGGATAAGGCAAGCAGCACCGAGAGGAAGTAATTGGGAGATCTTGGAACTGGATTAGCTGGCATGTGGCAGGAGGCAGGGAGATGGCTCACAAGTCCTAACCTTTATGCCCTTACGGGCAGCCCCACAGGCGTACTGAGGTGGTGCTTTCATCCATCAATAGTGGAGGCGGCTAAGCCCTCTTTAGCCTTTCACGCAAGAGCTCTTAGGACAAGATAGGGAAGTCAGAGACTTCAGCTTTGGATTTTAATACGCATTTATAGAGGCTTCGGTTAAGCCAGAGGGATAAGTTATGAGATTAAAATATCACATGTGCCTTTTCTCTGTAGACTGTAAATTATTGCTGCTTTCTTCCTGAAACTTCAATATTCCAGAAAAGGAGTACAGCTGCAAGAATAACAGAGCTCCTACCTTGAAGCTAGTGTAAGACTTACACAGTTAAGTACAGTGAAGCAGTTACCTTCAACAAACTTCTGGTTGCACAGTGCCCAGGAGCCTGGGTGGGGGGGGGTTGTTCAGTCCTGCCATCTTTGCTTTTCGAAGAGAACCATAGTAACCATCGTAATCCTCCGTAAAATCTGCTATAATGTTCTGTTTAACTTTAAAGCTTTTTTAAATATAATTTTTATTTTGTTATATTAGTACTTTAAGGCTTTTTGATAAAGCTATCAGTTTAATCATTTTGACCAACGTGAAGAGACAATTTAGTCCAACAATCTGGCTTATTAAAATCAAACATTAGAATGGTTATTCGACTATATTCTCAGGTGAGGAGCATCTTAAAACTATCAAGGGGGCTGGGAATGTAGTCATGGGGATTAGGGAAACAATGGAGGAAAAATGGATCACTGGGTGCCCACCTTTTACCAGCCACTTTTCCTACTTTATCCTCACACCAGCTTGCTATGAATGTATTCATCTCCCTCTTTTACAGATGACAAATTGAGGCTCAGGGAGTTTAAGCAACTTGCCGAAGATTATGAAAAAATGGCAGAGAAAGTACTGAAACCCAGACCTTTCTGCTACCAAGTCTCGACCTTCCCATTATTCTACACTGTCTGCCTATTAGAAATATATTTCAGAAATACATTACACCCTCAGGTTATCCCAGGGAAATATTAACTTAAGAGTCTAAGTAAGAAATTCTAAGGTATGCTCTGAATTTATCTCTTATTTATAGTGTGTGTATCTTTCCCCCTAATCTTGTCCAAATGTGTAGAATTCAAGAGAGTTCAACATCTACTCACTAAATATAATTTATCCAACCATTCTTTCTCCTTTTCGTCGGAAAGATCGATTCCAGTTTATAAACTTCAGTGAAACATACCAATACATTCACTTATATTTCCTTCGTATGTTATATAGTTTACACCCAGAAGTGTGTTGCACTATCTCCTGAATATATCCATATTATTATATGCTCAGTGTTTCACTTTGAAGTGATTTCTGCTTTGTGATATTTACAATATATATTAATTTGCAATCTGGAGTGGCATGTGAGATTTGGCACTGAATAATTCAACCACCTAGATCTTAAAGTTAGTAGGTTTCATCTTCCAGCCTCCATTCCTGAACCTCCCCTAACCCCTTCTCTCACCTAATAGGTACCTAATGAATCTCATACTATGTTTTGGTTGAAAACCCCTTCTCTCAAATGTTGGAGACTTCAGGTATTTATTGTACATCTCAGGAACTGTTTCCCATATAAGGGCACAAGACTGAACCCAATGGACCCAAATCCTGCCCTCAAGGAGCTTCTGCTCTAGTGAGACCCCATCAAAACTTTTGCTATTGAGTATCTTGGCTGGGGGTGAGGCAATTTGATTATCTTATTATAAGATGTCAAGGTAGGGTGTGAAGGAGTTTTTGCTTGAAAAAAACAACTATTAATTTAAATATCCCTCTGATGAATGACATGGAAGAGATATACCTACCTTTCCCCCTTTCCCTTCTGGTGAGATGGATTCTTTTAACTTACCAATAATGAGTTATAGAAAAAATGTTTTAGAGGGATTTTTAAAATTAGACTTGTTACATTGTAATTCTAAAATTAAAGCTATTCCCAGGAATGTGTTTCATTTTCCCTTTATTTAGGTAATTTGTATGTTTCCTGTGGATAGCACTGGGGATAAAGATAGTTGCTCCCCTAGCCAGCAAGGGAGTGAGTGGAAACTCAAACCCAACCTAATTTGATTCTAAGACCAGTGTTCAGTTCTCTAAACTCTGGCTGCCTTTCTTTTTTTTTTTTTTTTTAAGATTTTATTTATTTATTCGACAGAGATAGAGACAGCCAGCGAGAGAGGGAACACAAGCAGGGGGAGTGGGAGAGGAAGAAGCAGGCTCATAGTGGAGGAGCCTGATGTGGGGCTTGATCCCATAACGCCAGGATCACGTCCTGAGCCGAAAGGCAGACGCTTAACCGCTGTGCCACCCAGCGGTTGTGCCTTTCTATACAACTATGCGTAGTTTTAGTACAACCATTACCATTGACATAAAACCCTGAAACTTAGTACTGTCTTGTTTTGAAACTTGCAATGGCAAAAAAGGAGACTACAAAAAGAAAGATTTCAATGTCATTGTCATTCTAAAATGGAGATGGCCTGATAGGGGTTTATACACATTTAAAATATATCTCAGTAGTTCACGTGCAGACCTTTTGTACTCGTTGGAGCTAGATGTTAGCTGTTCACAAGCCGAAGAGCAAATCAGTTAGGCCTGATGTTGCTGCTTAGAATAGAATTCTCTTTGGAAACAACTCCTCTCTGGTTATGTTAGCATTGGGCATTACACACACACACACACACACACACACACACACACACACACAATCTCCATTACTTTAACTTTTTACTGAATTAGACGTAGGAATTGGGCATCCAGAGGTAGTTGGCATGCAAATATGCTGATGCCATATGCAAATCTTTGCACAGCTGTGCATTTCAAAGAGAGAAAGCTAAAGCCTTAGGGACAACTTAATAAATTACTGCAATTTGTTTTTGTATGTATCTGTGCTCTTCTAATCTTATTAAGAATTAAAACAATCTCTTTAAAATTGCTGTTGGCAAATTTACAAATAATCAACAGAAGAGATTAAGTGAGCATAGGTATGTTTTCTCTTACTGAAGTGGTCTCAGAACCTCTCACTTTCCTTTTATTGAGTTTGGAAATTGTTAGCAGACCTTTATCATCTTTATCACACCATCTGTTTCTGAATGTTTTAACTGAAGAAACACTCTGTCTTAACTTGCCTAAAAAGAATTACAAATCGAAAAAGGAATTGGGGCAATATATCCCATGTTTTTCCTGGTGAAGATTACCCACACAGATGTTCAGGTAAAGGAAATTTGGCACAGCTCTCAAATGGCCGTGGGTGAAACAAACCAGAATTTCCACTCTAGCCTGGAATTTGCAACTGACAGTGTTGCTTTTCCATGGATTGCCATGTGGATTCACAACGTGCCCTCCTACTTCGTGCTGCCATTATAGACTAATGGTTTTAGTGGATAAACCCAGACTACCTGATGCGAACATACTTGTATAGTTTAATATTCTGGTCAAATGAAACTTGTGATAAAAATGTTATATTAATGATATACAACTCAACCGTATAATAATTAAGCAAAGCAGTAATCAATTTCCATACATGATGTAATGTGTGTTAACTTACTGAGACAAACTCCATTTCTACTTTTTCTGCTCATTTTATAAGACTTACTCTAATAATAATTATTCTCATATTTCCTATTAGCTCTAATATAGGTAATATTTTAGCATCCTTTTTTTTTAGAAGATTTTATTTATTTATTTGACAGAGCGAGAGGTAGTGAGAGAGGGAACACAAGCAGGGGGAGTGGGAGAGGGAGAAACAGGATTCCCACTGAGCAGGGAGCCTGATGGAGGGCTCGATCCCAGAACGCTGGGATCATGACCTGAGCTGAAGGCAGACACTTAAAGACTAAGTCACCCAGGTGCCCCAGCATCATTATCTTAATCACAATGTTCATCATCAGCAGAACACTTAACTGACACACATGAAAAGAGAGATATTCTGGATTTTACCTGGGAAGGGAGAGGAAATTGGTTGGTGTTATACAGAGGGGACAGGGAGGACATTCTCTGAACTCACAGGACTCTCTGGGGTGTCTCTTAGTGTTTCCATGTTCATTTATAAAAGTTGATGGAAAACTACAAAAACAAAAGCAGGGTACTGAGAATTCAGATCCTTCGCACATAAAGGTTTGGTCACCCTATCAGCTAAGAACCCCAACTAACTGAGGTCGTGGTTGAGTGCAAAAAATAAAATCATGTAATAGAAATAAAAGAAGGAAAGTGGAAACATCAACCGTAGAGCCCCTCCCCTAAGTCTTTAAGTAATTTCAACCTTCCGCTTCAGTCTTACAGAGGGTAATCGCTTCTTGTAGTTACTACCTCTATGATGTCTCTTTTTACCCTTTTAATTACCTAGTTAACAGCTTTTCATCCTAGTAAACTATTCTGTAGATTAAATTATCTCCATTCAAACATCTGGTATACTTCTGTCTTCTGCCTGGACCGTAACTGATAGAGTTCTCTCATTCACTACTTTCTAAGTGCAACTCCATGGGCTTCAATCTTACAGTTCTTTCCTTTTCTTAAAATTTGAGGGGGCGTTGGGTGGTGAATTCCCATCTTCCTAGTTATCTCACTAGGTCCCATTGCACTGTTCATAGATCAGGCTGTCTTCATTTGTGTCTTAAATATCAGAAGGTAGGACTTGGGGATCCTCACAGAGTGAGGTGAGAGAAATGCCGAGGAAACCAGTACAGGAATGCGCGGGGATCCCATCAGGCAGACTTGTCAGGGGTTGGTTGCAAGTTATGTACAGTGTGGTCACCCTCTGTCTGGGGATGGCCACAGTGGAATTCAAAATGAAGTTACTGAAGCAAGAGCAAGGGAAGTGAAGGAAGACTCTCTGGACAGAGGACTTTAGCAAAGGGACCTGGCTCCCACCTGCCAAGCGGCTGAGACAGGGTGAATGAGAGTCACCATCCAGCCTGGGCCCAAACACAAGCCGACCTCTGTGTTTGCACATAGGTGTTTTCTGAACAGCTTGCAAAACACATCATCAGTAAAGTCAGAACTCAAGAGTCAAATGTTTAGGCTGGCATCAGAAATTAGTTTATGATATTTCATTATGTGGGCTGCAGCACTTCATCTTTGGAATGGTGTTTTCTCACTCATTGCATTTCCATTGGGCATTTATTTATTTATTTATTTTGAGTTTCCATCTCTCTTCTGAAATTTCTCATCTTTTTTATACAAATTGTCCACCTTTTCCACTAGATCATTTAAAATTTTAATAATAGTTATTTTAAAGTCTCAGTCTGATAATGCCAACAACCTAGGCCATTTTTGGGTTGGGTCTGATTCTCTTGGCTCTTTTATCTCTTGACAATGTAACTATTTTATATTTTGACAATGGGTCATTTTTTTTTCTCTTTTGAATGTTGTATAACTTTGTTATTGAATGCTGGAAATTATGTGAAAAGAGCAATAGAGATGAAGGTAAATAATTTGTATGCCGTGTAATGACATGCCTCTTCTTTTATAAAGTCATTAGTGTTTATGGATGGGGTAGAAAGCAGGTCAGTATAGACTATAGTTGAGCTGGGTTTGGGTTTAATTGGTGCTTTAGTGCATCCAAGTCTTTAACTTCATTTTGTGGGGGTACTGCTGCTGCCTTGTGCTTAGGATGAGACCTGGAGCACCAGAGTTTCTCTCAGTATCTTTGTTTTACCCTCAGGTTTCAGCAGCTCTGGCGTGACTGTGCCATGGAGAGGATCTCTCTCCATGCTTTCTGCTAATAGTAGGTGATTATTCTTTGGTATTTAGCATAAGATTTGTAGTCATGAGAGGAAGGTTTCTTGGTTTTCCTGCTCCGGTCTTAGTCTTAGGGAGGCCCTATGTGGCTGATCTTAGGGATAGGACATTTTCAAAATTTCTGATCCTCTCCAGTAGCAAACATACCCTGCCTCCCCACATGATACAGGGTCTGTAACACAGTTGTCTCTTCTCAGGGGCCTGGTATTGGTGCAGGGTTTTGGATAAATGGTTTTCTTTCCCTTATCTCTCCCCCAACAGCAGTAAATGGCTTCTGTCTGCTGTCATTGAAGGATCTGGAAAGGGTGGCTTTCCTGCTCTTCCTTCACTGACTGACAGTTTCTGTAGTGGTACCATAATAATGGTATTTTCTAGTTTCAAATTGTTGGTTTTTCCAGAGATATGTGTGATCCACCCCAAGAGTTCCCCAAAGAAAACACTAAGATTTGGGTGCTGACTTTAGGGAAAACAGTTCATCTAAATCTTCCCCACCGTCCTTGACACTTGGAGTCTCCTTGTGGATTAATTACAGTTTATTTCATCTTTAGTTCTCACAGATCTGGTTTATCTTCTGGCCCCATGCTGCATTGTAGTTGAGTAAAGGAGTGTTAATCACCTTTAAATTCTTTAAATATAATACTCGGTAATTCTGAGAAAGTCAGGTGCATGAGGATGAAAAAAATTTTTGTGTGCTTTTTAGAAGAGCAATGGCAGTCCTTTTTGTCACTAGGGATGACATATGGGAAGTGCTTTACCCCAAGCTCAGTTGCCCCTGATGCTGATAAATTCCCACCTGCAGACTTCTGGGGCTTCCAAGGTTAAGATTTTAAGATCACTTAAGATTCTAACTGATTTCTTAGAATATTGACTTCTGGTCTGTGCTTTATCTTCTGTGGGTGGATATATACATGATCATATGTATATGATCTCCAGGTGTGTTCTCACTTTTTCCTTTGAAGTACTTGCTTCTATGGCCTGGATCACACTAGTCTAGGTCACAGACTTATGAAAGGCTGATGCACAATCTCAGACTTAAAGAATGAAAAAGTTTTATATATCTTTTCAATTACTTTTTTAAAAAAGAAATCCAATTATCTTTCACTTTTTTATTTTTTAAATTTTTTGTTTAAATTCGATTTAATTAACATATAATGTATTATTAGTTTCAGGGGTAGAATTTAGTGATTCATCAATTACATTTACATCCCAGTGTGTAAAACTTTTGAAATAAACACCATGTGCGAGAAATAAGAATATATCATTCTGAAGAAATAATATATACTGAGTCCTTTGTGCCTGTTTGTAAAGTAGAGATATCTTCATAACTCATCATCCTGGTTTCTATACGTCCCATGCTTACTTTATTCAGGGAAGTCCGTTATCCTATACATAGCATAAATTCACAAGCACAAATTTCAAAGTAAGTATCTTTATATTTTAAGTCATATTCATTTACTTTTTTCTTACTTCACTTAATAAGATCATAAATGATAAATGATAAAAAGAGAGAGATAGCATACTTTTAAAAATAAAATGAGTGTGTTCTGAAAACTTTCAAGATTCATATAAATGCAGTTATGGTTACTTGATTTGCACTGCTTTGGGCTTCCCTCTGGGATCCCCTGACCTTCCAGAAGAACTGCTGTCTGACTGGGCCTTTGAGTTGGTATTAAGAGATCTCGAGAGTTCTCTCTGAAAGACAGAGTACTACAGCACACTTGCATTTTGTTGTTGTTTTGCTCTTGAACTTGTGTGTTTGTGAGGATGTGTAGTGTCCTGTGTGTGCACGTACACGAGTACGCCACAGCCATGGCATGCTATGAAGCCATTTGTCCTCCCCTCCTCTTTCTGAATTACTCAGAATGTCTGTATTCTCCCAGCCCTGTAGCTCTCTGAATGTATCAGAGTTCATTAAATTTTCATTTATATTCTTATTTGAGATGTCCCAGACCACTCCCTGCTTTGCTTGTGTCCTTTGATTGCTTGTATCCTTGAAAGTTATTAGTAAAGTTCACATTGGGTGAGTTCTCTGAGTCATATGAATCTGATTCAATAATGTCATCTTTTTGTATTAGCTTTCTTCCTCAAGAAATTCTTGTGAGGATTAAATGATTTAACAGTTGTCAAGGACTTAGTGTAACACCTAGGATGTATTAAGTGCTTAAGAGGTTTACTATTGGAAAAAAAAAGAGGTTTACTATTGTTATTATCACGAATCAGTAATAGTAGTAGTAAAATAGAGGTAGTAGGAGTTGATGTGGTAGCAGCACTGGTAACAGGTGTGGGTTGAAATGACCAGTGGTTCTGTACACCGTATGTGCATGTAAGTCTGTTTTATTATCTACAAAAATAGCTTCTGGATGTAACTTTGTTTCTAACTGCTCAAATCTATAATAAAACATCATTTTGTGATTCAACTATTATTTATTAAATGCTTGTGATACATCAGACACTCTTCTAAGCTCCAGAGACCACATAATAGAGAGGGAAGAATGAAAATTGTAAAAGGAATGAAAATATAAAAGAATGAAAATGATAGATCATTTCAGGCAGTGGTAGGTGATAGGAAGAAAATAAGACGAAGTATGGATATAGAAGGTGACAAGGGGAGAGTTTGAAATGAGAAAGTGTGTGATCTGAGGGGTAGGTTGACAAGATTTCTCCGAGTTCTCTATGATGTGGTATAATACAATGGAGTATTACACAGCCATCAAAAATGAAATCTTGCCATTTGCAATGACATGGATGGAACTAGAGGGTACTATGTTAAGTGAAATAAGTCAATCAGAGAAAGACTCTGTGATCTCACTGATATGTGGAATTTGAGAAACAAGGCAGAGGATCATAGAGGAAGAGAGGAAAAAATGAAACAAGAAGAAACCAGAGAGGGAGACAAACCCTAAGAGACTCTTAACTATAGGAAATAAACTGAGGGTTGCTGGAGGGGAGGAGGGGAGGAGGAATGGAGTGGTTGGATGATGGACATTGGGGAGGGTATGTGTTGTGGTGAGCACTGTGTATTGTGTAAGACTAATGAACCACAGACCTGTACCCCTGAAACAAATAATACGTTGTGTATTAATAATAATAAAAAAGAAAAGCTTGCTCTGATTGTATTTAACATTTTATTCTTTATGATATATTTCAAAGTGTCCTTCAATCTTGAATCCTTCCCACATCTTATCACTTAGCAGTCAGTGAAGGATCCTAAAGTCACCTACACTTTTTTATTTTCAGCTATATTAAAATATAATTGACAAATACAATTGTAAGATATTTAATGTGTACAGCATGATGATTTGATATAATTTGCATTGTGAAAGAATCCCCCGTCTAGTTAATTAACACATCTATTGCCTCACTCATTTTTTTTCTTTTCTTTCTTTTTTTTTTTTGTGAGAACATTTAAGTTCTACTCTCAGCAAATTTCAGTTATACAATACAGTGTTATCAACCATCAACATCATGCTATACATTAGATCCTCAGTTTCTATCAATTTGACTTTTTTTTTTAAGATTACACATATAAGTGATACCATGCAGTATTTGTCTTTCTTTGTCTGGCTTATTTCAGTTAGCATAATGTCCTCAAGACCCACCCATGTTATTGCAAATGGAAGGATTTCCTTCTTTCTCATGGCTGGAGAACACTGCAGTGTGTGTGTGTGTGTGTGTGTGTGTGTGTGTGTGTGTGTGTGTACGTATCTCTAATCTTTATCCTTGAAATTAGAAAGCATGATGCCTCCAGCTTTGGTCTTTCTCAAGATTGCTTTGACTGTTTGGAGTCTTCTGTGGTTCCATACAAATTTTAAGATTGTTTGTTCTATTTGTGAGAAAATCCATTAGAATTTTGATAGGGATTGCATTGAATGTATAGATTGCTTTGGGTAGTATGACCACTTAACAATGTCAATTCTTCCAATCCATGAACAGGGAATGTCTTCTTATTTATTTGTCTTTTTCAATTTCTTTAATCAGTGTCTTATAGTTTTCAGTGTACAAATCTTCACCTGCTTGGTTAAATTTATTCCTAGGTATTATATTCTTTTTGATATAATTATAAATGGGATTATTTTCTTATTTCTCTTTCTGGTAGTTCATTGTTAGTGAATAGAAACACAACTGATTTTTTTATTGAAGTAAATTAACAAACAGTATTATATTAGTTTTAGGTGTACATTGTGATTCAACAATTTGATATATTACTCAGTGCTCAGCATGGTAAGTATATGCACCATCTGTTGCTAAACAACATTATCACAATATTAGTGACTATATTCTTTATGCTGTGCTTTTCATCTCTATGACTTATTTATTTTATAACTGGAAGTTTGTGTCTCTTAATCCCCTTTGTCTATTTCAGCCATCTCCCCATCCACCTCCTTCAAAGAACCACCAGTTCATTCTTTGTATTTAAGAATCATTTTGTTTGTTTGCTTCCTTTTTATTTCTTCATTTGTTTTGTTGTTTAGATTCCATATGTAGTGCAATCATGGTATTTGTCTTTCTCTGACTTATTTTGTTTCAAATAATATTCTCTAAGTCCATCTATGTTGTTGCAAATGGCCAGATCTCATTCTTTTTTATGGTTGAATAATATTCCATTGTGTAAATGTATACCAGCTCTCCTTTATCCATTCATTGATTGATGGACACCTAGGTTGTTTCCCTAACTTGGTTATTATAAATAATGTGAAACACAACTGATATTTGTATATTGATTTGTATCCTGAAATTTTAATGAATTTGTTCTAACAGTTTTTTTTTGGTTGAGTGTTTAAGGTTATATATATATAATCATGTCATCTGCAAAAAGAGACAATTTGACTTCTTTATTTCCAATTTGGATGCCTTTTCTTTTTCTTGTCTGATTGCCCTGACTAGAACTTCCAATACTGTGCTGAATAAAAGTGGCAAGATGGGCATCCTTGATGTTAGAGGAACATCTTTCAGCTTTTCACCATTGAGAATGATGTTAGTTATGGGTTTGTCATATATAGCCCTTATTATGTAGAGTTATGTTCCCTCTGTGTCCAATTTGTGGAGAGGGTTTTTTTTTTTAATCCTGAATGGATGTTGAAGTTTATCAAATGATTTTTTTTGCATCTATTGAGATGATCATGATTTTTATCCTTCATTTTGTTAATGTGGTGTATCACATTGATTGATTTGTGGATGTTGAGACATTCCTGCATGCTTGGAATAAATCCCACTTGATCATGGTGTATGATCCTTTAAATGTTGAATTTGTTTTGCTAATATTTTGTTGAGGATTTTTACATCTACATTTATCAGGGATATTGGCCTATAATTTTCTTTTTTGTAGTGTCCTTGCCTGGTGTTAGGGTAACGTTGGCCTTGATAAAATGAGTTTTTAAGTATTCCATCCTCCCTTAGTTTTTGGAAGAGTTTGAGAAGGATTGGTATAAATTCTTTTTTTTTTTTTGTATTCTTCTTTAAGTGATTGGTGGAATTCACCTGTGAAGCCATCTGTTCATGGACTTT
Organism: Ailuropoda melanoleuca; assembly: GCF_002007445.2. Classification (NCBI taxonomy): domain Eukaryota; kingdom Metazoa; phylum Chordata; class Mammalia; order Carnivora; family Ursidae; genus Ailuropoda; species Ailuropoda melanoleuca. The sequence continues at coordinate 91,936,921 of NC_048222.1, read as the reverse complement.
TGCTTGTTGGGGGGGTTTTTGATTATTGATTCACTCTCCTTACTAGTCATTGGTCTGTTCATATTTTCCATTTCTTCATGATTCAGTTTTGGTAGGTTGTGTGTTTTTGGGAATTGATCCATTTCCTCTAGGTTGTCCAATTTGTTGGTAATTTAGTGTTTAATTGTCCTTAGACAACTCTTATGATCCTTTATGTTAGTATGGTAGCAGTTGCAATGTGTCCTCTTTCACTTCTAATTTTATTTATTTGAATCCTCTCTCTTTTTTTCTTGGTGAGTTTAGTTAAAGATTTGTCTATTTTGTTTATCTTTTCAAAAAAGCACAGCTCTTAGTTTATCCATCTTTTCTGTCATCTTTTTACTCTATTTTCATTTTGTTTCTACTCGGATTTTTGTTATTTCCTTACTTCTATTAACTTTGGGCTTAGTTTGTTCTTTTTTTTCTAGTTCTTTAAGGTGTAAAGTTAGGTTTCTAGCCACCTATTTTTTACCTATAAGTTAAATAATAGTTCTGCGGACCTTATTTTCAAGGTAGCTCGATAACAGCATTTCAGGCTTTTTGTTATTGTTTTTTTTCGGATATGCTCAGAGGAGAAACTGCTGATAAAATTAAACATTACCTGCACATTTTCTGGTGTTTATTCAGTTTTGGTGGAAAAGGCTCATTCTATCCAGCCCTTCATCAGTCTGTTTTCTTGGTTTAAGAGTCAGGCTTCCTATTTCACGATTTCACCATCCTACTGGACAGCATCTATTTCTGTTTTAACAATCTTCTTTCTTGGAAAGATCCCTTTGATGTGAAAACTAAGTCATTCCAGTTGATTTTAATCTCTCCTTTTTTCATCCCAGCAACATTTATTAGGTAGTGACCTCGTTTTGGATATGTCCATGTGCTAGACATTGTCGGTGTCCTCTAGGAGGTCATGAGGCACACAGGCGTCAAGCCAAGAAAGATAGAGGCTGGCGTTTTCTGTAGTTGATATTTGTGCAATGTACTCTGGGAACACGCAGGAGTGATCATTCCCTGGAAAGACAGTGATTGCTCTATTGACAGTGGAAATAGAATTAATATTTTCTCCACTGTCTCACTGTCTGAGGCAAAAGCTGGATATTCCAAAAGGTCATTACATTTGTATGGTGGGGAAGCTGGTCACTGTGTGCTTCTATTCCCATTTTTCTTAACTTTTGATACTTGTAGAGATTTTAACATTGTCACAAAAACGTGGTTAAAAAGAATCATATATCATATACTAAGTACAATATGGGATTAATCCTTGCATGTGTTTGGACCTGAAGAATCAAAATTAAACACTTTGACCATATTTTTAATTTTTACAACCCTCTCTTGTTCCTGTGGAGATAGTTGTAGAGAAATGCTCTGAAGATACATAGTATATATAGCTACTTAACATTTCAATACTGTATTTCCAAAATTTATTTGATATCGTACCTATTTTTCACATAACACTTATTAACATCCATAGAACTGTTTGGGAAATGCTAGTCTGGAATAATGAATTGACTTTTTCTTTTGGGGATTAGTGCTCTTCCTTCTGTGTGTGTCTGTCTGTTTGTCCTGGAGTGTGCATGCTGGGGATAGAATTGAGAAAAGAGTCTCCTATAGTGAACGCCATTTGATTAGGATGGCCTTTTAGATGCAATCCATGGTTAGAGGACACACCATGGATGGAGAGAAGACGCTCTGAAGTGAGAACATAGATTGCAGGAATGTAGGAGAGATCTCCCTACTGTTTTAGTCATAGCAGGGAATAAATCATGGAGAAAACAAATTATGAAAAACCTATGTTCTCCTCACACACGAAAAGGATATGGATGCTAATAATATTATGATGATATCCTTAGAAAACAATTAAGATCAATTTTATTTTAAAATTTTGCTATCAAGACAAGACAAAATAAAATCAGTTAATTACTTCTGATTTACTAATGAATACTTCCTTTTTAAATGAATTAGTTCTTTAAGTACAAGAGGTTTAATCTCTGCTTTCGGAGTTTCTATTAACTCCTTGCTCGCTGTCTCTTCTAATGAAAATATCTTGTACACATGTGCTAGAGATGGGATGTTTGTCCCCAACGTTTATATGTGAAATCCTAGCCCAATGTGATGCTATTAGGAGGTGGGGCCTTTGGGAGGTGATTAGGTCATGAGGGTGGAGCCTTCATGGATAGGATTAGTGCCCTTATGAAAGAGGCCCTATAAAAGTCCCCTGTCCCTTCTGTCATGTGAGGACACAGCGAGAAGATGGCCATCTCTTAATCAGGAAGTGGGTTCCCACCAGACACTCAACCTCCTGGTATCTTGATCTGGGACTTCAAGCCTCCAGAATTGTGAGAAATAAATGTCTGTTGTTTATAAGTTACCTCATGTATGGTATTTTGTTATAGCAGCTTGAATGGACTGAGGCAGTAAGCAGTATCTATAATTCTAATGACCCTTTTCATGAGAAACATGCATTCCATCCCCTTGAATAAACGTGAGAAGTCCCTGCTTCTTTGATGGCAATGGATTGCTAGGTTCTAAGGCCTGCACCACTATTCTCTGTCCCATTTTGTAATTGTGCTTCCATTTTTCTGGCGAGGTTTCCCTTGAAGGTTCACTGTTGGAGGTGTCCTTATTATTTTCTAGATATATTTATGCCGATGTTAGTCAGACAAGATGGTCTTACCAGTGCATACCAGTTCCTTTTGGTTTGTATGAAAATGGAGTGAATGTATTCTACCTTCTGTGTCATATGTTGTTTTCTAAGTTATCTTTAGAAATGGATGTGGAAACTGTTGAGAAAAAGATAAAGCCAGTCAAATGACAAGTCACCTTTATTATACAAAGTGAGTGTGGCGATGAACGGGAAATAAACCAGCAGCTTGGGCTTATTTGGCAAATAGAGAATAGTTCTCTAAAGACCTGTGGTCTTTGGGGTGTGCTACAGTATCTTATAATCCTGAAGACTTTTTTTTTTAATCCACAGAAGCCAAATAGTCATTTCCAGAGACTTTGTCAGTGAGTACAGTAATACATATTTTTTAAGAAGATAAATACTTTTATAGAGCTCAGGCATTTTATCATAATGGCTGCCAGAAATATATGCAGAAATATTTGTGTTCACGTACATCTAGCTAGAAAGAGGCTGCCTTATGCCTGTCTTTTACCACAATAATCTCATAGCTTCTCCATATGGAAGTGGTTAGGAAAGTGTTTGAGGTTCACCTGATCTGAAACATCCCCTGATTGCTATGAAGTCAGAAGTGGAAGGGACATTAATGGATTATATCACCCAATAGGGCATTTCCTTCATGAGTCTAATTAAAGTGATTTATAAAGTATATAAAAGTTGCCTATTTGGTACACAGAAGATAATAAACATAAAAAAATCATTTCCATGCTGGGACATGTCAGGAGCAAGCATTAGTCTAGCGGGGCACTCTGATACAGCAGGCTGTCTGGGAAGGGACGCCTAATGGAAAGGGACCTTGACCAGCTCAATCAGCCACTTGGTGATTTGTCTTGGGCAGCAGCTGTTAGAGCCGTTCAGTTGTACAGGTGAGTCATGCACTTTATGGTCAGTAGATGGCAGTATAACACCAATGAAAAAACCAGCAAAATCCATTTTTCTAAATTCAAAGCAAGTTTAATGTATTTTTATGCTATGATAGTTTAAAGAAAATTCTCAAGAGAGAGGTAATTGTGTACAAAAAGTAGAAAAAACATACAAATTCTTTTTTTAAAAATAAAAGTGCAAAACCAGACTACTCTTAAAAGTGAAAAATTGTTTTATTTCTCTTCTTTTAGCCCTCAGACAATTCAAGTTTGTAAGTTGGTTTTTCTATTTGGAGTAACCTGACATGCTCTTGTAACACTCTTCTTTCTTATTCCCATAAGTTTTGATACCTCCCAGATACAAGCCTTTGAAGAAAGATGATACTGTTTTAGGTATCACAAAGAAACAAAGAAAAAAAAACCCACACCCCAACCCAGACAATCCCCTACACATAAACAACGTGCTCGGCTGTACTTAGGTATAACCATCGGTATACTTGCCTTACGTATCTTGTCACCTACTTGGTTCTCATCTAGGTGTTCAGTCTCTTCCTAACATACATAGCAATTGGGGCACCTGGGTGGCTCAGTTGGTTAAGCATCTGCCTTTGGCTTGGGTCATAATCCCAGGGTCCTGGGATCGAGTTCCACGTCAGGCTCCCTGAGCAGTTGAGAGCCTGCCTCTCCCTCTGCCTGCTGCTCTCCCTGCTTGTGCTCACTCACTCTGTCAAATAAATAAGTAAAATCTTAAAAAAAAATACACAGAAACCCTCTATTGTCTCATCCGGGCACTTCTTGGAGCCGGTGATCTGTTTGTAATACTGTCAGGAACAGGGAGCCTGCACAGAACCTAATGCTAACCGCTGCCTCGTCCAGTTCCTTACCTCAAAAATATTATCAGCATCTACTAAGTAATGGGCTGTCTGTTAATTGCTGGGCATAAAGACACAGTCTCAGACCTCACGTTACTTATAATCTAGCAGAGGAGAGAGACATTAAGTAAACACGCTCACAATTAACAAAAACAATTGTAACTATGAGAAAGGTTACAAAAAGATGTAATGCTAAGTGATTGTACAATGGGTGGTCTGATTTGATTCACTCAATAAATCCGTGTTGACTTCTTACTCAGTGTCTGGCACTATTCTTCATGCTCAGGATTCATTCATTAGTGAACTAAAGAGAAAAAGATTCCTGTCTATATGTCAAAAATTTTTTTTGTTGAGGGACGCAGATAACAAACAAAATAAGGTAACTTTATAGTACACTGGAAGCTAAGGACTATGGAGAAACATACAGCAGGGAAGAGAAAGAAGCAGCACTGAGGAGGAATCTACAAATCTGAATAGTGCAGTCAGAAAGCCTTACTAAGAAGGCAAAGGGTAGCAAGTGCAAAGGCCCTGGAGCAGCGCGTATCTGGTGAGTTCAAGGAACTGCACAGAGGCTAACATGCTGGAAGGGAATGTACACTGGTTTAGCGGACTTGGTCAGAGGTAATGAACAGGAGATCATGTTGGGTCTTATAGGCCATTGTAATGTTGACTTGGACGGAGGCAGGGAGCAGTGGAGGGTTTTCAGCAGAGATAAAACATCATCTCATTTATGAGAAGATCATTTTGGCTCTTCTGTTAAAAAGACGTTTTAGGGGAGCAAACAGGGAAGGCAGGAGACCAGCAATCCAGGAGAAGATAATAGGAGGTTGGACCTGGTTGGTCGTAGTAAGGATATTAAGAAGTGGTAGCAGCCAGTCAGACTGGAGTTTGAAGATAGATCCAACAGGATTTCCTGATAGATAGGAAGTGATTTAAAGAGATAAAGACAGGACTTGTGGATGACTGCCAGGCATTTGGCCTGACCAACTGAAGGGTAGAGGAGCTACTGATTGAGATGGGGGAGGCTGAGAGTGGAGCAGGTTTGGGGCAAACACTAGTTCAGTTTAGGATGAGTCAAGTTTGGAATGTCTGTTAGTCATCTGAAGATGAATGTTTTGTTTCATCTGGTCTGGGACGGAGGTATACATTTGGGATTGACCTTTAGATAGTACTGAAAGCTACAAGGCCTGATCGATGAATGAATGACGTAGTCAGGAGTGTGTGAGGTCTTCTCTGAAGAAGTGTCACTCCAGGAGGGATCTGAAGGATGAGTAAGTTCACTGCGTGGACAGTGGGAGGAAGAACTCTCTCGCCCCAATGGTACCACTGATCCACTGATGTGGTGAAAAATGGAGGCACAGTCTAATTATGGAGACTCTATTAGGTGCTGGACAAGATCCTTGGGCTAAGAAGGTAGCTTCCTTTTAATAGTTTTGTGCACTTTCAAATGCAATATGAAAGTAGGTGGAAGACTAGCATATTTCCTGATAGCTTCCAAAAAATCCCATGTAAAACTGAGGTGTGATCTTTATCATTGAACATGACTTTGTGATACCTGTGTTGAAGCAGTGGAGTTCTTAGGGCTCGTGTCACCAGGTGGTGACAGCATACACTCTCTCCCTCATTCGGAGCAAAAGCATTCTGGGAACTTAGTGTGTGGTTGTCAAAGCAGGTAGGCAGGAAGGCAATAGCCACGGAGAGCATGGGCCCTTGAGCCAGACTGCCTGGGGCTGAGATCCGGGGCTGCCGCTTCATTAGCTGTGCAACTTTAAGCAGGTGGTTTAAAGTTTATGTGCTTTAGTTTCTGCCTTAGCACAACAAATACAAAGCTAGTTTTGCCATGAGGATCCAAGGAGAATATGGTAAGTTATTCAAAGTGGTTGGAACATAGGCTTCAATAATAGTATGTGATTACACTTCTTGTGGCTGTGAATCACCATGGAATCAGTTTTAAAGATGGGGAATACAGAAGCAGTCAGAAACATTTCTGATTGGGAAAGATAGACCATACTGGATAATAAAATGCCTATTTGCTCTTTATCATTTATCATTTAACCTAGACCCTCAAAGAGAAAGACTGAACAATAGTGGCAGACGTTTATTACATTTACTTATTGTCACATGCTGTCCACGTATCATCTTTCTTTATCTTTACCATCCTGGGTGGTCGGCAGAATTTACCCTGTTTTACAGATCAGGACCCTGAGGCCTGGAGCCTTAACTAAGGGCACAAAGCTAGTGAGTGGCAGATCCAGGAGGCGGAAGAAGCTGTCGTCTTTCAAGTTCATCAAATCACTCTTCTTGCTGTCGCCCACTCCGGGGGCTATTGCTTGTGGCAGATCACACCTGAAGTCTATTGCTCACAATTCAAGGCTTTACCACAGCAGTTCACTTTCGAGGAATAGGATAGGAAGAACAGAACCACAGGAAGAACATCTTTGTTCTGTTCTTTTAAATGCTAATCTCAATGGATACACTCCTTCTTTTGTTTGTTTGTTTTCCTTCTCCTCCTCCTCTTCTTCCTTCTTCTTCTTCTCCCTCCTCTTCTTCCTCTTCCCCTTCCCCTNGTCCACGTATCATCTTTCTTTATCTTTACCATCCTGGGTGGTCGGCAGAATTTACCCTGTTTTACAGATCAGGACCCTGAGGCCTGGAGCCTTAACTAAGGGCACAAAGCTAGTGAGTGGCAGATCCAGGAGGCGGAAGAAGCTGTCGTCTTTCAAGTTCATCAAATCACTCTTCTTGCTGTCGCCCACTCCGGGGGCTATTGCTTGTGGCAGATCACACCTGAAGTCTATTGCTCACAATTCAAGGCTTTACCACAGCAGTTCACTTTCGAGGAATAGGAAGAACAGAACCACAGGTAGAACATCTTTGTTCTGTTCTTTTAAATGCTAATCTCAATGGATACACTCCTTTTTTTGTTTGTTTGTTTTCCTTCTCCTCCTCCTCTTCTTCCTTCTTCTTCTTCTCCCTCCTCTTCTTCCTCTTCCCCTTCCCCTTCCTTCTCCTTCTTCTTCTTCTCCCTCCTCTTCTTCCTCTTCCCCTTCCCCTTCCTTCTCCTTCTCCTTCTTCTCCCTCCTCTTCTTCCTCTTCCTCTTCCCCTTCCCCTTCCCTTCCTTCTCCTTCTCCTTCTTCTCCCTCCTCTTCTTCCTCTTCCCCTTCTCCTTCCCTTCCTTCTCCTTCTTCTTCTTCTCCCTCCTCTTCTTCCTCTTCCTCTTCCCCTTCCTTCTCCTTCTTCTTCTTCTCCCTCCTCTTCTTCCTCTTCCCCTTCCCCTTCCCTTCCTTCTCCTTCTTCTTCTTCTCCCTCCTCTTCTTCCTCTTCCCCTTCCCCTTCCCCTTCCCTTCCTTCTCCTTCTCCTTCTTCTCCCTCCTCTTCTTCCTCTTCCCCTTCTCCTTCCCTTCCTTCTCCTTCTTCTTCTTCTGCCTCTACTTCTTCTGCTGCTTCTTCTTGCGGAAAACAAGATAATTATGTTTTCATATTTGTTTCCATAAAGATTTTGAAATCTAAACAATTCTGTCCTATCCACTTGGATTTCTAAACACAGACAAATCTTTAAGATCGCTAAGATATGAGAACTCGGTGACAGCACACTATTTGACTAGAGCGTTGAGATGAGCTCAGCAATGGCTTGAGAAGCTGAACCAGATCCTTCCTTCTCTGCTTCACTCATACAACCNCCTTCCCCTTCCCTTCCTTCTCCTTCTTCTTCTTCTGCCTCTACTTCTTCTGCTGCTTCTTCTTGCAGAAAACAAGATAATTATGTTTTCATATTTGTTTCCATAAAGATTTTGAAATCTAAACAATTCTGTCCTATCCNGCCTCTACTTCTTCTGCTGCTTCTTCTTGCGGAAAACAAGATAATTATGTTTTCATATTTGTTTCCATAAAGATTTTGAAATCTAAACAATTCTGTCCTATCCACTTGGATTTCTAAACACAGACAAATCTTTAAGATCGCTAAGATATGAGAACTCGGTGACAGCACACTATTTGACTAGAGCGTTGAGATGAGCTCAGCAATGGCTGGAGAAGCTGAACCAGATCCTTCCTTCTCTGCTTCACTCATACAACCAGTCCGATTATTTGCATACAAGGGTGGTATTGAACAAAGGCAGGAGGACCTCTTTCAATATTATGTTTCAGAAAGGTTGGCTTGGGATGCAGTCTACATAGCTCCATTGGACTTCTATATTATTATTTCCTGCAAGTGCTTTTAGCTCCCTCCATTCTGAAACTAGCCAAAAGTCTGCATCTTTGAGCCCTCCCAGGCATTATTGGAAACTGGTTTAAAGTAGGCTCTGCTGATGTTACTGTTTCTCTTTGTTTCAGCTGCACTCCCACTGCCTAAAGCTTACAGAACTTACCGAGACACTGTATTTGGTGGAGCATCTTGGTTCTGATGTAAAGACAAAATGTCAAAGTGTTTATTGCTTGTGAGATTAGGAATTCTGGGTAGACACTTATTGGTTAACTCTGTGTGTTCTCCAGGCAGGTTTCTAACCAACCGTTTTAGGGCAAAGGGGGAACATTGCTCACATTTTTCTTCTGGAAATACATGTTTTGGGGTCCAAAAAGTCACATTTTGGAGTATATCCAAATCACCATGCACATGTTCGTTTCTCGACCACAATTCCTCCAACACAAATCAAATTTAGAAGCTTCCTATAGTTCCAGATGGTCAGAATCCGAATATATCTAATTACCATTTCCCACTGGAATTCAGGCCAACTAGGGGCTGAGCTTCTGCCCAGATGACAACGGCTTTCTCCCTAGTAAGTTCTGGTTCCTGCAACTTGCCCATTGCCGCTTACTAAAAGGAAATAACAACATTCAGTTTCTTTACCGAATTCTTGCCTTCATTTAATTTGCAGTATTCAAAGGAAGAAGCAGAGAAGGTTATCTAAATTTACATTGTTCAAAATGAAGGAATCTTCAAATAGAGAGAACAGTTAAGTCTTTCATGTATCTATTATTTCTGAAGTTACCCCATTCTTCTCTTTTCCCCCCTTATTCTGAATAAAATTCTGAATTTATGTTGTGAGACAGATTCTTGTACCAGGAATAACTTCCCACACATTTATTGAACATGTACTATGTTTACTGAACTTTGTTAGCTATTGTGAGAGATACATAAATGGATGAGATGCAATCCTACTCTCTAGGGATTTGTGATTTTGTACAAAAGCAGATACATTTAGAACAGAATATAAACTACCGGTCTGTGTCACAAGGACTGAAACAATGCTTTCAGGAAAGCATTGTTTCTGTAACTCGAATGTGCTTTTTTTCTTGTGTAATTACAAATAATCCCAATAAACTATTTCCAGAAACAAATATCCCCATGACATAAGGCAGAATGCATGCATTTTCACAGACTTCTAAACAAAATACTCAGGGGGAGCAGCAATAGAAGCATGAATTCTACCTGGGAGCATCTGGGTGGTCTTTATAGAGGCAGCACCATCTGAATGGGCTTAATGGGTCGGGATGGGGGAGAAATCCCTGCAGGCAGAAAGCGAAGTGCATGTGGGGAAATTGAGGGTGATTGGGAGGTAGCAGGGTTTGAAGTTGGGCCAAGAGCTGTATGGGTGAAAGCAGGAGAATGCAACATTGACAGGTGGGCAGCACTGTGTTACCGAAGCCCTATAAAATCAAGCAGAAGAGCTGAGATTTTATTCTCTGGGTCAGCAGTTCCCCCAGTCAGATCTGGAAATTACTGGTTCCATGAGATGCGCTGAGTGGGAAGATTCATTATGACATTAGAATATTTAATAGTCTAGGGCGCCTAGGTGGCTCAGTTGGTTAAGTGACTGCCTTCAGCTCAGGTCATGATCCTGGAGTCCCAGGATGGAGTCTGCTTCTCCCTCTGACCGTCCCCCCTCTTGTGCTCTCTCACTCTCTCAAATAAATACACAAAATCTTTAAAAAAAAAGAGTTAAGTTTTTTTTAAAAAAAGAATATTTAATAACATAACGGGGATTCCTGCTTTACTTTATTTAACCTGGCATTTTCTAAAGGCTTTTGACCTAGAGAATCCTTTAAAATAATAGTAATACGGAAAGAAGTATGCTGGATTTACAGAGTTAACATCGATACAGCATAAATCTTCTAGGCACTGCTACAAGTGTGTTACATGCATTTGCTCGCTTAATCTTTATAACACTTTGTGAGGTAGCTACAGTTGTCCTCATTTCGTATATGTGGAAATTGAGGCACAAGGAGATAAGAAATACGTCACAAGCTAACAAGTTGTAACTACGGGACTTGAACCCAAGTGGTCTGACTGCAGGTCTGTTTTTAATTAGTGTAAGCAGCACCACCAGCGCAGTGAGGTGAATGCGAGCTCTTGCAAGTTTTGAGCAGGAGATCGACATGCTCACCATTAGGTTTAAGGAAGACACGGAAAGGAATACAGTCAACGGTATTGTAATAGGGTTGTATGGTGACAGATGGTGGCTACACTTGGGGGAGCACAGCATAGAGAGAAGTTGCATCACCTCGTTGTACATCTGAAACTAATGTCACACTGTGTATCAATTATGCCGAAATAAAACAAAAATAAAAAAGCCAATGCTGATGGCCTTGCAAAGACTTAGAGGATGAATAGGTTAAATCCATTAGGGAGTTATTTTTCCTTCTTTTACTGTGAAAATTTTCAAACAGAAACGAGAGAGCAGTACAGTGACAACTTGTATACTTAGCCCTAGATTCAATTGTTAACATTTTGCTATATTTGTTTTATGTATTTTTTCCCCCTAAACCATTTGAAGGAGAGTTTCAGGCATCATGACTCTTCCCTTCCAAATATTTCAACACGCGAATCCTCAAAATAAGAACATTCCAAGAGGTTATGTTAAAGTCCAAGTGAGAGGTAGTGAGCTCCTAAGTTAGGGTAGTATCAACACGAGGAAGGGTGAATTAAGAGAGGTCTACCTGTTGGAAAATTGCCATCAGAAAATATTCAGCTTGAGGTGATTGTCCTTAAATCTTGATGAGATTCTGATACATTTTGCCTCATATTGGTCAGTGTGAACTCCAAGAAGGTGAGTTCGTTTTATAATGGGCTTAAGCAAAATATAACTTAGATGATAAAGTCATTATCAAAATATAATCTATGTAACCTGTATCATATCTAATATAACTTCAAAGGTTCATATTGATACTTCCTTTTATTAGCAAGAATAATTTTCAATTATTGGGCACACACAATCCTAAACTTTGTTTGGGTGTGTTATGCATGTTAGGAGTGAACATAAAGGGAATTCATTGTTAATGTTATTTCTTCAGAAATTTGGGCCAGAATCATTACCTTCTTTTAAGTTTTGAAATTGCTTGACATCCTAGTGGAGTTCTATCTTTCATGCTTTCAGTTCATACTGGACGTCTCAGTGTGAGCACCTCTAGCACCCATTATCCAGGGAAATGAATCAGGGTTCTTTGGTGAAATGGCTGACTCCAGGTCTGGGGTAGGAGAAGTCTGGGCTTAACCGGGAATATCTTATAGGCCAGAAAACATGAAAATGCTCACAAAATGATGGAGATATGTCAACAAATCCATGAGCTGCCTGGAAAGGAATCCACTAACCAAATTTGGAACAGTATGAACTTCAAAAACAACAATAATGACAATGAAGCATAGCAAATATTAAAAGTCCTTGGTTCCATAATATTAGAAAGAGAGGGAGATGGAGAGATAGAGAAAATAAAATCTCTTCTTTAAAGCAGAATGCCAGCTAATACATGCAGAAAGAATGACAGAAAATTTCTCTTTTGTAAACTTCCAGGGTCATAACTGATTTCAGAGAACGTCTCCGAATACCAAAACCATTGGGTGCCTGGTTGTTGAGAGACAGTGTATTCATGTGGTTGCAAAGCATCACACCACACATTGCTTACTGATTACAATGGAAGAAAAGACGTCTTTACAATGGAGAGGTCTGACAGTGACCACTGTATCAGATGGTTGAGCTCAGCATTACAGCAAGGGCCAGCCTGACATCAGTTGCCTTCAAGTGTGATAGAGTGGGAGGTATCCAGCATCACTTAAGTGGGTTTTTTTTGCCAGACACGTTTTGTCTAAATCAAATCATGAGGAAACTGTCAAACACGTTCAAAAGGTGGGATATTCTGTAGAACAACTGGCCTGGACTCACATGAACATCAGAGGGGGCTGACGGGGGACTACAGAGACAGGACAGCTAAATGTAATTTGAGTTTGATTAGGTTCTGAATTGAAAAAAAACTATAAAAACATTTTTTTAGGGACAATTTGAGTATAGCTTAGTTGTTGGAAGATCTTATTAAATTCAGTTTTTTGAAGGCCTGGTAAGGGTGTCAGGTTGTGGAGGAGAATGTCCTTGCTTGTGGGAGATAAGCACTAGAGTATTTAGGGGTGAAGTGTCCTACTGTTCACAACCACCTTTTGGATGGCTTGGCAGAAGGAAGTGTCTGAACATATCTGTATGGAAAGACGAAGCAGGTGCAGCAAGATGGCTAATGGTTGGTGTATACAAGGGGTAGACCAATGTTCATTGTGCTGTTCTTTAATTTTTGTGTGGGCTTAGATTTTTTCTACAGTAAAAACAACATTATATATGGGAGTCATTGGAAGAAAATATTTTTTCCATCCACTTTTCATGCCTCTTGTCCTCCTACACTTAGTTATCCTCCCAGGAAGTAAAAATTCTGCTTTGATTTGTTAGTTTTGTCCCTTGCGTGGAATTTAGCTCTGAGGACTTAGCCTCACCCTACTTCCCAGCAGTGCTGAGGGTGCTGCAGAGACAACAAGTTTAGATTTTTAGGATACACTTTCTTTAGGGACTCTTCTTTGATTAATATTCAAAATGACAGCAAAGGACCTTGAGAAGGCCTTGCTATGTTGTTACCCCTGCAGCTGCAAGAGTGGGTTCCAAAAGGCCAGTGAAGAAATGCGATAAAATACATGCACATTCCTTATGGTTCAGGGGAAGACTTGAAAGATCTCTGGAACGGGTAGGAGAGAAATACCTTGAGACTTTCTACATGCATGTCTGCTAAAGCCATCATGTTAGTGCCTTTTACTGCATTTTGTATGTCTCCTTTCGTTGACAGATTTTGGCAGCCTTACAAAGGTAGTCATGCATTTTGAACTTGCTTGGGATACTTGCAAGTGATGTTGTTGGGTGCCTCTTGTCTAAGAAAAGATGGTAGACAGAAGAAGAATGGAGGGGTTATTTCCTTATGAATTTTATTTCTCCAAAGCTAAGATGAAACAACTCAAGTCACAGCTTTACAGTTGTCATAGATCTTGTGAAAAACTGACTGGTAAGTTACAGAATTTCATTATCAATTGGGGGATGAAGCAGGAGATGTAGTGTGATGGGATTCTTTGCTAAATGGAATTTTTGTATTAAAATGCCAGGTACGAAAAATGAGTGACCTTAATTGAATGCCTGCTATTGTGCTTCCTTTTAATACCAGAATTTGGCATTACTTTACTACCTTTTCTTCACCAAGAGTACTTTAATGACTCTATCTAGACCTTTTAAGTGTTTCTTTAAATGGAGAATGTCTGACTTTTACTTTATTACTGAGTTTAAGAAGTATTTGAGGGGTTGTACTTCTGATAAGGTCTTTGGCTTTCAGATTTTTTTTCTCCCTAAGAGCAATGACACAGCAGATTGAAAATTAATGATGGTTCAGAGGGTGCTGGGATATACAGATTGTGCTTCAAGTCATTGAGCAAATGTATCCATTTGAGTATCCACCATGTACCAGGCACTATGCCAGTTCAGGTAAAAACACAAGAGATGGCATTACATTGAGTCCATGTTATGACTGTCAGTGGCACAAGAACATGTATTGGGAGGGGCTTGGCTGTTTCCTGCTCTGATGGTTTTCATGGACTGACATTACTACCCTCTTTTTATAATATATTAAATCCATGGGCAAAAGAGCTCTAACCAATCTCTTCCTAGGCTATTCCATTTTTGTGTCACACTATTTATTGGGGGAAATGAGTTCCACATGTTTAGTAAATTGTTCCAGAACTACCTCCTTTCTGGCTCATTTTTAGTATTTTGGGATTTGGTGGTTTGTGTTTATGGTCAACAAATGCATGCTCTTCATGACTTTAATGTCTTTTTTTTAACACACAGAACCTCTTCAAACATTCTGTCTTTCAGATGTGAAAATCTTTGCCTTCTTAGTCCATGATAATTTTCTCTTTACACATGTGTGAGAGGGGTTGACAATTCCGAATATCATTAGCTTTCCATCCCAACACTGTTTTCTATGGAAAAGAATGTGCAAACTTCCACTAGGAAGCAGGAGAGCAAAACTTTTCTTTTCTTTGAATAGAATGCATACATATTTAGAATTACCCAACACTAAGTTTTAGATCAATCACCCAGGGCTAATGCATCACTTATGGAGATTGGCTAGTGACATTTTCATGAATGATCATCTGTGATTGCAGAGCTGTACCCATCCCAGGATTTTGCTCACCCTGTGGGATTCAGCATTATTGATTATTTTAGTCTTTTACATCAGCCATGCTCAGAAGGTCTTGATGGGATAGCATGCAAATTACATTCTCATTAAATTTCTCCTTCCGTTATCAATGACTCAAGGTTATTTGAATATTTTTAATAATTTATTGCTCAATTGTATGTACTTTATGGGAACATAATTTATCTTTCATTAAGAAATTGTTTTGGAAAAAGACGTTAGACTTTATTTTGAGCCATTCAGCCAAGACTGGGCTTAGGCAACTGGTGAGGCTTTCCATTTTCTCTGTCAATCCTATTTCAAATATTATTTCCTTCTTGCTTCATTCCTTCAAACCTTTATTTTAAGCCAACTATCTGACAATATGTATGTATGAATTTTAAAAGTTATTTATTTTTCCACTTAGCATATTTTAATTTTTGATGTTACTTTCTATTCTTTACTATCATTTAAAAGAGTATCATTCCACCCAATAAGCGTTCCACCACTTAATCCCATGTAGTAGAACATTTCTTTCCATTGTTAAACTGCTACTCCAGTGAACACACAACCAATAGAAAAGTGAAACAGTCTTACTGCTGATGTGGAGAAAGTTTGAGTGGTCTGGATAGAAGATCAAACCAGCCACAACATTGCCTTAAGCCAAAGGCTGATCCAGAGTAAGGTCCTAACTCTCTTCAATTCTGTGGAGGCTGGGTGAGGTGAGGAAGTTACAGAAGAAAAGCTGGAAGCTAGCAGAGGTTGGGTTATGAGGTTTAAAGATGGAAAGAAGTCATCTCCCTAACAGAAAGGTGCAAGGTGAAGCAGCAAGTGCTGATGTGGAAGCTGCAGCAAGTTATTCAGAAGCTCCAGCTCAGAGAATTCATGAAGGTGGCTACACTGAACCACAGATTTTCAGTGTAGATGAAAAAGCCTTCTATTGGAAGACTTTCACAGCTAGAGAGAAAGTCAATTCTTGGTTTCAGAGCTTTAAAAGACAAGTCAACTCTCCTGTTAGGGACTAATGCTGCTGGTGACTGTAAGTTGAAGCCAACACTCATTTGCCATTCCCCAAATCCTAGGGTTCTTAACACGTATTCTGTGTCCTCTGCCTATACTCCACCAGCAGGATAGCAAAGACTGGATGACAACACATCTGTTTATAACATGTTTACTGAATATTTTTGGCCCACTGTTGAGATCTACTGCTTAGAAAAAAAGATTCCTTTCACAATATTACTGGTTGTTGACAATGTACCTGGTCACCAAGAGCTCCGAGGAAGGTGGACAATAAGACAAATGTTTTCATACCTGCTAAGACAATATCCATTCTGCAGCCCATGGGTCAAGGACTCACTGCTATTTTCAAACGTTATTCAAGACATACATTTCATATGGCTGTAGTTGCCATAGATAGTTGATTCCTCTGATGGACCTGGGTAAAGTAAATTGAAAACCTTCTGGAAGGAATTCACCATTCTAGTTGCCATTAAGAACATTCATGACTCATGAGAAGAGGTAAAAATATCAACATGAACAGGAGTTAGGAAGAAGTTGATTCCAATCCTCATGGATACCTTCAGGGGTTCAAAACTTTAGTGGAGGAAGTAACTGCAGATGTGGTGGGAATAGCAAGAGAACTAGAGTTAGAAGTGGAGCTTGAAGTAGCTGAATTGCTGTGATCTCACGATCAAACTTGAACTGATGAGAAGTCGCTTATAACGGCTGAGCAGAAAGTGGTTTCTCGAGATGGAATCTACTCCTGGTGAAGATGCTGTGAAGATTGTTGAAATGACAACAAAGGATTTAGAATATGACATAAACTTAATTGACAAAGCACAGCAGGAATTGAGAGGATTAACTCCAATTTGGAAAGAAGTTCTACTGTGGATAAAATGCTATCTAACAGCACTGCATGCTACAAGAAATCATTTGTGAAAGGAAAAGTCAGTTGGTAAACTTCATTGTTGTCTTATTTTAAGAAGTTGCCGCAGCTACCTTAACCTTCAGCAACCACTACCCTGAGGAGTCGGCAGCCGTCGATAGGGAGACAAGACCCCCCACCAGCATACAGATTGCAGCCCACTGAAACTTCAAATGATTGTTAACATTTTTTTAGCAGTAAATTATTTTTTAATGAAGGTATATACATTGTTTTTTAGACATAAAGCTATTGTACACTTGATAGATTGCAGTAGAGTGTAAACATATCTTTTATATGGGCTGAAAACTAAAAATTCATTAGACTCACTTTATCACAATATTTGCTTTATTGCAGTGGTCTGGAACCAAACCCATAATATCTCTGAGGTATGTCTCAGAGGAATATAAATGGCACTTAGAGAAAAACTTGGTAATAATAAAAAACTTAGATATTAGCCATTATTATTATTACTATTGTTACTATATTCTTCAGTGACTCAAGGCCCCACGTAATGGTAATGCATGTAGCTATAGTTTATTTACTGTCCCTGGCATACAGTATTCCACCATATATATACCATAATTGATGTGTCCATTTTAATGCTGATGGACATTTGGGCTGTTTTCAGATTTTAGCTGTTATGAGTATTACTGGTAGGAATATTTCTGTACAGGTCTTATTGCACAAGAGCAAGAGTTGCTCTAGGATTTTAGGATATATTCCTAAGAGAATTGCTAGGTCATAGGATATGTGCACATTCAGTTTTACTAGATAATGTGAAATAATTTTCAGAAATGAACATAGCAACTTACCCTCCCACCATATGAAGAGTTGCTTCATATCTTTTCCAATACTTGGAATTATTTCACCAATCCCTGGTGTGAAATGCTATCTCTTTTTGGTTTTCATTTCATTTCTTTGATTATAACTGAGATTGATTCATAGGAGTTGTTTACACATTCTGGGTAGTAATCCTTACGTGTCACTTATGTTGCAATTGTCCTTCCTTAATTTGTGGCTTGTTTCTCAGATTGTTTACGGTATCTTTTGATGAGAAGAAGTTCTTAATTTTAATGTGGTTGAATTTATCAAGCTTTTGTTTTGTGGTTATGTGATGGTTAATTTTCTATGTCAACTTGACTGGGCCGTGGGATGTCCTGACTAATAGAGATGTTGGTACCAAGAGAGGTTCTAGAGGAATGAAATTTTAAGGATGAGTTTCCTGAATTGGTTCTGATAAAAATTCAAGTTTTCTTGAATTGGTTTCTGGAATTGACTCTCTAAAAGCTGATTAGACTTAAAGATGCTAATGGCTCTATTTCCAGCAGTGAAGAGAGTACGGAATGTCCATGACGTAATGTGGCAATACAGATACTCAAAATATCACCATTGGATGCTCCTAATCAGACACATAAAAAGCAAGGAGCTGAGTGACTGTGTATATAAAACTTTCAAACATTTTCATCAACCTAATGAATATAACAAGATTGGCTCATTGATCCTAATGTCACTGGATAAAGTAGTGGAAAAAAAAAAAGATGAGCTCAGAGATTTGAATTCTCAGCTCAAGAACCACATAAATGACTTGAATGCTTCTATGTGTGCCTTGTAAGAGACCCTTATTTTCTATAGCCACAGGGCTGGGACTGCTGAAAATCAAACCTACAATCTCATCTTGCAGCTGGCTGCATTATAACACAGGATGAAATCCCAGCTTTCTAGAGGGTTTACTGTTAAGGTGGGGGCAAGGTTCCCCAGAAGGCTGTCTATGCTCTAAATCAGCACCCAGTGCATGACATTTTTCTCTTAGAGCCAGGATTCATAGGCCCAGAAATGGTGAAAATCAGAGTGGCACCTCTTATTATTATCCCTAGTGACCTGTTCCCGTGACCTTAAGCTCTGTTGGGCTATAGAAAGAGTACGTCTGGAATACAGAGATTCCCTAGAATATCTCTTTGTTTTATCTTGCCCTGTGATTAAGGTCAATGGAAGAGTACAACCTAATCCAGGTAGGGCTGCTCATGGCTCAGACCCTTTAGGAATGAAGGTTTGACTCATTCCACCAGGTAAAGCACCATAACCAGCTGAGGTTCTTGCTCTGAGGTCAAAGGGAATATGGCATGAATAGTGGAAGAAAGTTGCTATTAATACCAGCTACAACCATGGGTCTATTTACAGAAACAAAGACTGTAAGAATATTCCCTCCTTATTTTATTGTGAATACGTTTATGTGTGCATACTACATATGATACATTAATACATATGTAATATCCATGTAATATTTTTGTTTAGTTCCCTGTCTTATTCCCTCATCATGTAACATAAGATGTATAGACTCTATATCATAGTATTTAAGCAATGTTAATTTTATATCATAGTATTTAAGTCCTAGAATATCAAGAAGAGTAAACATCGGGGGCGCCTGGGTGGCACAGCGGTTAAGCGTCTGCCTTCGGCTCAGGGCGTGATCCCGGCGTTGTGGGATCGAGCCCCACGTCAGGCTCCTCTGCTGGGAGCCTGCTTCTTCCTCTCCCACTCCCCCTGCTTGTGTTCCCTCTCTCACTGGCTGTCTCTATCTCTGTCGAATAAATAATAAAATCTTAAAAAAAAAAAAAAGAAGAGTAAACATCACTCAAGGATTTTAACTCCTCTTTTGGGAAAGGGGCTAGTGTATTTTTGGTTGTAGGCAGGCCAGTTGTATTATGTTAAGTTGAATTATAACGTTGTTATTGTCTTTATTTAGAGATTAAGCATGATTTAAGGAGATCTATAAAGGTGCTAGGTTGACAAGGGGTGGACACGTAATAGTTAAGTTTATGTGTCAGTTTGACTGGCAACAGGATGCCCAAACATTTGACCAAGGATTATTCTGGGTGTGTCTATGGGATGTTTTTGGATGGCATGAACATTTGAATAAGTGGACTGAGTAAAGTAGATTGCCTTCCCTAATGGTAATGGGCTTTATCTAATTAGCTGAGGGTTTGAATAGAACAAAAGGTTGATACTCCCATAAGTAAGAAGGAACTCCTGCCTGATTGCCTTGAGATGGCACATTGGTTCTTTCCTGCCTATCAATTTGAACTGAAACATTAGCTCTTTCTGGGTCTCATGCCTACTGGCATTCAGACTGGAACTTACAGGATCAGTTCTCCTGGGTATCCAGTTTGCTGATTGCAGAGCTTGGAACTTGTTGGCCTCCTTGATTGGGTGAGACAATTCCTTATAATAAATCTCTCTCTTTGTATATGTACATCCTATTGGTTCTGTTTCTCTGGAGAACACTGACTAATGCAATTAACCTTTGTTTTGTTTTAAGAAATTATTTGTTCTATCAAGGTCTTGCAGATAGTTTTCTACATTGCTTTCTGAAAGTTTTTTTTTTCCTTTTAAACAGATTTTAATCTGGCTTAAATACATTTTTGTGAATGTTGGGAAGTATAGATCAAATTTCATTCTTTTCCATGTGATAACCAATTAATCTAGAATCTTTATTGAAAAGTCAATCCTTTCCTCACTAATCTGCAAAGTATGCTCTTTCATAAATTAAATTTACTTCTACTTGTGGGACTGTTTCTGCATTCTGTAACGCTTTAATGTGGTCAGTTTGCCTATCTCAATTACTATAGTTTTATAATAGAACGTGATAACTGCTTTGTTTTTCTTCATATTATTTATCCCATTGAGTACATTACATATTTTATTATTTATTTGTTAATTGTTTATCTCTTCTCCTTCGAATTTGAGCTCCATAAGGACAAATACTTCCTACGCTTTATTAAGCTTTATATCCCCATAGTCTAGTAGAGTACCTGAAGCATAATAGGGACTCAATAAGTGTTTGTTCACTGATGTCAGAATTGTGCTAAAGGTTTGACATAAATTTCATCATTTAATTTTCTAAATAGTGCTTTGGTTGTTCAATTACTATTGATCAAGTATTGTTATATCCATCTATCAGATGGGAAAATTGAGGATTAAAGATGTTAAATTACTTATCTACAATCACGAAGCTAGTAAGCAGCAACAAGTATTTGATTCTATCTTACATCAGTGTTATTACTAAATATTTGACTTTTATTGTTATCTCATGGAAGTAATTCAGTATTATATGACTCATTTATAAGACTGTCCCTTAACTTCATTCAACTTTATCAGAATGATCTGATCTCTAAAAATTATGCATAATATGTATTTAGAAACTATCCAATTACTTGAAGAAAGCAGCTTACTAGAGCGCAGCCTGACGTATGACCAGAGAAACATAAAATATAAGTGTTGGAGGAAGTCTAAGGGATCTTCTAGTCTAACAACCATTGGCCAACTTCTAAATTTGTCTGGATATAAGAAGGGGTTACTTGTATAGCATAAATTCTGCTGTGTAGATTTATATCCATAGAAAGTGTAGGAAAGAGTAAAGAATTTGAAAAGTAAGCTGTAGGTGAAAAATAATAGACTGTGATAATGACCAAAAGAAACAGAGAAATGTTCCCATAAGCAGTGGTGGACTAGTAGCCGACTACGGTAAATAGCAAATGCAAATAAAGTATTATTGAGGCTGAGAGGAGCATAATATGAATTGAAGGGGATAGAAAAGGCACAATGACTGTCAACTCACAAAAGAAGTGAACAGTCCAAACACACATATGGAAAAATATTGATTATTGAGGATGAGTTAAAATGAGATGCCATTTTCCATCTATCAAAATGCCAACTCTTTCACCAGGTGAAGAAAGTAATGGGTCAGTAAGAGCATAGAGTGATGGACATTCTCATTCATGGCTGATAGATTTGAAATTATTATAACTTTTCCAAAGGAAAATTTGGTATCAAAAGCTCTAAAAATGCTTTTATCATTTAGTCTCAGTTTCATTTCTTGGAATTCATTCTAAGGTATAAGCTGATATGTGGGAAATGTTTGTATCAATGGGTGTTTACGATGGGATTATACGTAATATAAAAATGTTTGAAATAATATAAGATAGGGAACTGGATGAATAAATTATTGTATATACATATGATAGAAGAAACTTGGTCATTAAAAATGTAGGAGATTACAAAAAATTTTGTTATTATCCAATATATACATTTCTGAATAACATGTATTTTACAGTATCTCTTGCAAAATAGGAGGGTTTAGAAAAAGTAGCAGCAGGGCCGATTATTCGAAGCCTATTGTGTCAGCTGGGGTCAAATCAGGAACACAGAAAGCACACCAGCTATTTTACAGGAGGAATTTATTATGAACAATTGCTTAAGCAAGTATAGGAGAAATGATAAAGTAAAAAAGGGAAATTGAGGTAATACAAAAAAGTAACAGAAAGACACTGCTCTGAACCTAGGTTGGGGTAAAAGAAAGGAAAATGGGTTCATCAGAAACTAGATGGGACAAATTGAGGCTGGTACTAAAACCTTGGAGTTCAGGTGCCAGCTCACTCGTGATGGGCTCTCAGGTGCTCAGAAGAGGTGTCCCATGGAACAGAGTTTTAGATCTCTGTGGGGATCTGGTGAGGTTGTTTTTGCTGAAAAACTGAAGGCTGAACCCAACTGCTGTCTCAGAGAAGGCTGTTGCTGAGGCAATGCTGACAGGAACAGCGAGCAAACAAAGAATAAGACCTTCCTCTTCCCCAGCCTTGCTGTCTCCCTTCATGCCCCTCACTGGCAGAAACTAACAGAGCCAGATGGCAAGGCAGAAATGTGGTTTGTAGAGTTTCAGCTCCAACATCACAAAGCAGAGTACAGAAGGACAGTGTGATCAGCAGATTTCTAAGATGGGCTCCAAGATTCCCACTTCCTGATGTACACGACCCGTATACAACAACTACCTTAGAGTGTGGGCAGAACCTGTGAATATAATGGGACAGTGGCCCCTTAGGTTATGTTATATGGCAAAGAGTGATGGGGTAGTTACTCCTCTGAGCGCGGTACAACTATATAAAACTCTGTCATAGTCAACTGGAGAGGGACTAAAAGTCAGAGAGGTGCTCGCCTGTGGGCCTGGAAGAAAGCAAGCATCCATGTTGTAAGCTGCCTAAAGGGGCCACGTAGTAAGGAACTGGAGGCAGCCTACAGGAGCTGAGAGTGTTCCCTGGCTAACAGCTAGAAAAAAATAGGGGTCTCAGTCTCTGAAAGGCAACCTGCCAATGCCCTGAATGAGATTGGAAGAAGTCTCTGAGCTCCCAATGAGAAGCATAGCAGTGCTGACACCTTGACAACAGCCTTGCGAGAGCCTGAGCAGAGGGTCTAGTTCTGCCCAGACACCTAGCATGTGGAAAATGTGAAATAATAAATGAGTGATGTTTTAAGGCACTGAGCTTGTGGTTATTTGTTACACTGCTTTAGGAAACAGATGCAGGTGGGTCTGGAGCTGAAAGACAATAGTGTAATAGCCCGCACACCTCTTCAATTTGTAACCAGAGAATTAGGACCACCACAATAAATTGGTATTTCAGACGATATCCTGAACACAGCTGGCTGATTCAGTGTGACTGGAGGCTGCTTTAGGGGTATTCAGAAGGTAAAAACTGGCAAAATGTTAACACTTGCTTGTGGTGCCAAGATACTGGAGATGGGAGTGGAGTTCCACAGAGCAGAACTGCTGGGAAGGCGCACCTGGGAGGAAGGGTAAATCTGCCACAGGTGTGGGGTGTAGAGATGGGGTGAGGCTCCCTGGCAAGGCAACTGTGAGGATAATTAGTCATTTTAAAGTTTCTTACAGTAGAGTTGGAGAGGACTTTAAACACTAGCAGAGAGGACGACTCTTTCTTTTCTAGTTGAAGTTTATCCAATCTCTCAGGAAAAATTGCATATAAATCACCACAATGTCCAACTTATACTAACATCATTGCCCAATTTACCAAATGCTTCTGAGCTCATTGGTGTTATAGGATAGAGGTGAGAGGAAGCAGAAGGAATAGGAGAGGAAGTCTTCAGACCACGATGTTGATGTGACACCTGTAACAAGAGAAAGGAAGGAAGTAAGTTTGGGTAGGTGGAGTTTCAGACTGCTGTGTAGCTCTCAGAGTGGGCTGTTGGAAAGGCTATCTGTCAGGGAAGTCCTGAGTTGAAGAGTAAAAACCCAACTCTACTGGCCCAGCTGTGCTCAATAATTGGCTGATAGCAGCTTGAGGAGAAGGTGGCTTCAGGTGACAATTCCAGCTGGTTGGAAGATGTGGCTGTTGGAGGTTGTCTGCCCAATTACCTCCATCCCAGCAGGCTACCTTGAAGGGATGTGAAAGCAGAAGACTTCCACAGCTAACACAAATATCATTTGTATCTTTGTGAAAATAACTTAACACGCAGTTTCCCATGGGAGGACTAAGATAGCTGGTGACAGAGTTCCTAAAGGAACCGATGTCCACGATTTGGGACAAAAGATCACGTAGAAAAGAAAAGAAACACACATCTGACTTTGACTAGTGGAATTTTCTGGAAAGAAGGGCATCTTAGGCTACATCTTGATGATTCAAACCACACAGTGGGGGGTGACAGAGCAAGAGTCTTAATCCATCTGGTAAAAACCTAATTAAAAATTAGAGCCAAGAGCAAATGTCTATTTTTAGTTCAGTCAAATAAATAGAATTGCTCTTGATATTGCTTGGGTTTCTAACAAGCTGAAGCAGAAAAGCCTGCTGATGCAATAAATTTTCACCACCAAGCTAAAACGCAGCTGCCCTGAGACCAAAGTGATCACAGTCCTTTCTGACCTTAAGAAAAGAAGTAAGACATGGTCCTGTTCTCAGACTGGTGAACTAATCCAAAGGAAAATTAAGTTAATAGCTGTGGCCTTAAGTGAGACATTGCAAGTCTCTGAAAATTAAAAAAAATTACAATTTCTCCAATTTTACCTTTAGCAAAAAATCATTTCCCATGGATTCTATAGTTATGCAGAGTGCTGAAAAATAACCTTTTTTCCCTGATTCTTTCAAATAGGTGTTTTTCCTTAATAGTTCTACTTTGCATTATTTACTCCATAAGGTACTTTAATTTGTGTATGTGCGTGTGTGTGTGTGTGTGTGTGTATTGGTGCGTGTGTAGGTACAGCTTATCAGATTAAATACAACGGTACTGAAGCTTTTCTTTAATATTTTAACCTCACACAATATAGAGGTATACAAGCTAAGATTTTATTTATTTATTTATTTTTAAAAAAGATTTTANAATAGGTGTTTTTCCTTAATAGTTCTACTTTGCATTATTTACTCCATAAGGTACTTTAATTTGTGTATGTGCATGTGTGTGTGTGTGTGTGTGTATTGGTGCATGTGTAGGTACAGCTTATCAGATTAAATACAATGATACTGAAGCTTTTCTTTAATATTTTAACCTCACACAATATAAAGGTATACAAGCTAAGATNACCTCACACAATATAGAGGTATACAAGCTAAGATTTTATTTATTTATTTATTTTTAAAAAAGATTTTATTTATTTATTTGACAGAGATAGAGACAGCAAGCGAGAGAGGGAGCACAAGCAGGGGGAGTGGGAGAGGAAGAAGCAGGCTCATAGCAGAGAAGCCTGATGTGGGGCTCGATCCCATAACGCTGGGATCACACCCTGAGCCGAAGGCAGACGCTTAACCCCTGTGCCACCCAGGCGCCCCTACAAGCTAAGATTTTAAAGCCTCCTTCCTNAGTGGGAGAGGAAGAAGCAGGCTCATAGCAGAGAAGCCTGATGTGGGGCTCGATCCCATAATGCTGGGATCACACCCTGAGCCGAAGGCAGATGCTTAACCCCTGTGCCACCCAGGCGCCCCTACAAGCTAAGATTTTAAAGCCTCCTTCCTACTCCCAACATCTAGTACTTTTCAATATATACGTGGAGTTTAAAACTTAAATACAAACAAAACTTTTCACAGAAAATCTATGTATATTTTTACATCGTTAAATCTGGTTCTATGTTTAGTTTGTGAAACAAAGGTAAAAATTTAAAAGAGTCATCATTTATATAATTTAAAAATAAAGCATTCCGTTTTCACAAAATAATGGTTGGGGCTCTTGGCTGGCTCAGCCAGTGGAGCATGCAGCTCTTGATCTTGGGATTGTGAGTTAGAGGCCTACATTGGGTGTGGAGTTTACTTAAAAAAATAAAGTAATGGTTATCCATATGTATACTTTATCTCACATATTATGTTATTCCCATATGATTGTACACCAGTCTGGGAATCAACTATAAACTGGGG
The DNA here is from genome assembly GCF_002007445.2 of Ailuropoda melanoleuca. Lineage (NCBI taxonomy): Eukaryota > Metazoa > Chordata > Mammalia > Carnivora > Ursidae > Ailuropoda > Ailuropoda melanoleuca. The sequence goes on along the minus strand of NC_048222.1, from coordinate 91,910,917 downwards.
TGCTATAATTTATATGGTAAAAGCTATAGAATGAGCTCATATACTCAAAATGGTGAAGAGGCCAGTGTGGTTGGATGGAATGAACAAGGAGATGGTGGTAGGAGACAACATCAGGAGGCGATGACGGTCTAAACTCTACAGGAATTTGCAGGTCATGGTAAGATTTTGGCTTTTACTCTGACTCAGTGGGAGGCTATGAAGGGTTTGGAGTGGAAGAGTGACGTGGCTGGATTCATTTTTAGCAGTATCTTTATGGGTTTTCTGTTAAGAGTATCCTGTAGGGGGTCAAGGGCAGAAGCAAGGAGATGAGTTAGTTAGATACTGCAGTATTCTAGGTGAAAGTGACAGGGCCTTGGGTAGTGATAGTAGCAGTAAAATGGTGACAAGTTGTTGGATCCTGGCTTCATCAACTTCTTTTCCTTCAGCTCTTCACAAAGGCACTAGTTTTGTTCTTAATATGAATTTGGCACTGGGCTGGCCACTGTAAGCTACAAAATTCCGTCTCCTGCCTTCATTGTTTTCTCTGAATGATAAATGAAATAGATATGATTCTAGCCTGACTCTAACCTGACAGTAGCTTTGAAGTCTCAAAATCAATATTTGCAATTTTGACAGATATTTTACATTAAGATTTTTCTCCTGTCTTATTAATTTTTTCTGTCCATCCATTGCTCTAGAAGCTCAAAGAAAAGAATGATCATTGCTTTACTTCACCAAGAACATATTTTACTTATTTTCCAATCTTGGATGCTTAATTTCTCAGTGCTTCAAACTCTCTTTAAAAATTGTGGTAAGTTACACATAACAAAACTTACCAACTTAACCATTTTCATGTGTACAGTTCTGTAAGGTTAAGTATATTCACATTGTTGTGTAACCAGTGTCTGGAAGTTTTTTTGTCTTGCAAAATTGAAACTCCACCCATTCAACAACTCCTCCTTTCCCGTCCCTGCAACCATAATTTTACTTCCTGTTTCTATGAGTTTGACCACTCTAGATCCCTCATTCAAGTGGAATCATGCAGTATTTGTCTTTTTTTGACTGGCTCATTGCACTTAGCATAAAGTCCTCAAGTTTCATCCATGTTGTAGCGCGTGACAGGATTTTCTTCCTTTTTAAGTTTGAATTATACATGATCTTTTAAAAAACTCCTTTTTGGGGGGCACCTGGGTGGCTCAGTCAGTTAAGTGTCTGCCTTAAGCTCAGGTCATGATCCCAGGTCCTGGGATTGAGCCGCACATCAGACACCCTGCTTGGTGGGGAGCCTGCTTCTCCCTCTGCCCCGCCCCCCCCACTCTGTCAAATGAATAAATAAAATCTTAAAAAAACAAAAAACAAAAAGAAACCTCTTTTTATAGTAAACTCCTAAATGGGAAGGAGAATTGACTAAATGATATAGAAAGACACCCAGAATAGAGGCAACTATTTAATAAAGACTTTACCACTGACCTACATCTTGGGAATGTGTAAAAGAAGTTGATGAATGCTGTTTGGAAAGATGGGCAGGAGAGATTGGAGAAGACTGTTATACATAAAGGAACGTGTATTCTATTGTATCTTTTCCCTTTGAATTTAGAAATGTTATACTTAATAGTTACTTATTTTTACATGGTTCCATAAAATTGGCCCCTTCATACTCAAAGAACAAGTACCCAAATCACATTCTTTTTTTTTTTAAATTTTATTATTATATTATGTTAGTCACCATACAGTACANTATTCTATTGTATCTTTTCCCTTTGAATTTAGAAATGTTATACTTAATAGTTACTTATTTTTACATGGTTCCGTAAAATTGGCCCCTTCATACTCAAAGAACAAGTACCCAAATCACATTCTTTTTTTTTTTTAAATTTTATTATTATATTACGTTAGTCACCATACAGTACACCCCGGATTCCGATGCAAAGTTCAATGCTTCATTAGTTGCGTATAACACCCAGTGCACCATGCAATACGTGCCCTCCTTACTACCTAAGTTAGCTCTGTGAGCACAGATTTCCCATTGCCCCTGCTTTTAAGGGTTCCGTTGATATTCAGATTTGTGAAAGATAATATTAAAAACACACCCGGCGAAGGCCTATCATTTTGAAATATCGAGTATCCAAGTGAAAAGAACACATTTAAACTCAGACATCAATAGACATTTGTTGCTTTTTTGCTGTTCAGTATTCCTCTTCCTAATAGTATTTTGAATTTCTTTTGGGGAAACCACCTTCCTCATTCTCAGCTGTGTGGTTTGTGTGACACCCACCATTTTCAGCTCAAATGGGTTCTTACCAGCTCCTCAGTCAGCATTTCCCATAGTCCTTGACCACAGTATTTGATTGGTTCAGGGATGAACCCGTAACTCAATCAGACCTAAAGAGATACAAGCAGTTGTTTCCTGACAAGATCCATATTCTCCTGCATGGTCTGATTTCAGAATGTGAGCTCTGGGATGGGAAGTCATTGCGCATCCAAAGAGCTGGTCCCGGTGTGGATGTAAGAGAGAAGCCTTGCATAAGACCTAGGATAATGCTAATATGATAGAAAATGAGTGGAGAGATCAAGAAAATCGTGTCCTCGCTGACATGATTTGAATTGCTGGATCAGGATTCTTCTAAAGACAGAACTACCTCTGGGACACTATTTGAACATCATGGCTTTAACACTAGGAATTAGTATTCCTCTGTTTCATAGAAAAGACAACTATGGGGTAGAAGAGAGACATAATATAGATGTAAAAGAAAGAAAGATTGGTTAATTATTAAAGAGAATATATAAAACAGTTATTAAAACATTTGGAAGGAATATGCAAAATGCTGTTGTGACATTTCACTCTAAATTAAAGAAGGTGAAGCTGCACAACCCTGAGGAAAGCAAACTGTTATATATTTATTCATTTTTTAAAAACAACAAACTTTTTGCTTCCATATTTTGGGACAGCAGCTATTAAAAGGGGCTGCTGATAAATCTTTGCAATTCCTATGTTCTATGAGTCCTGAACCTAACCATCACCCCCCCCTTTTTTTTTAAAAGATTTTATTTATTTATTTGACAGAGATAGAGACAGCCAGCGAGAGAGGGAACACAAGCAGGGGGAGTGGGAGGGGAAGAAGCAGGCTCATAGCGGAGGAGCCTGACGTGGGGCTTGATCCCATAATGCCGGGATCACGCCCTGAGCCGAAGGCAGACACTTAACCGCTGTGCCACCCAGGCACCCCCTAACCATCACTCCTAATAGGGTTTGTGAATTTTGTATCTTAAAAAGCATTGGTTTGAATAGTGCATATGATGACTCAATATCATAAATAACCTTTGCCTAAGAAAAATGGTAAATAAAAAGCTATTTTCTTGGGGCGCCTGGGTGGCACAGCGGTTAAGCGTCTGCCTTCAGCTCAGGGCGTGATGCCGGTATTGTGGGATCGAGCCCCANGATCCCATAATGCCGGGATCACGCCCTGAGCCGAAGGCAGACCCTTAACCGCTGTGCCACCCAGGCACCCCCTAACCATCACTCCTAATAGGGTTTGTGAATTTTGTATCTTAAAAAGCATTGGTTTGAATAGCGCATATGATGACTCAATATCATAAATAACCTTTGCCTAAGAAAAATGGTAAATAAAAAGCTATTTTCTTCTCCCTTTAAATTATTTTACTTTCCTGAAATGAAGAATAAAGTCTCACGTGTGAATCTTCCAGTTAAACATGGTGGGCTGTATGTACTTATTTACTTCCCTTTCTTTCTTTGGCAAAGAATTAGAGAAACAGTACAGAGACGCCAGCCAACCCTTGACCTCCCCCTGCCCTCTCAGGCCAGAGATTAGATAATTTCCTGGGAGAATTCGATCAGCCTAAGGGAAAAGTTTTGGTGGTACTGATATTCAGGAGGGATTTTAGCCTGAAAACCCTTCAGTGACATCTACCTGTTGACAAGCCAAAGAGCTTCTATTGAGCTTCTATTGAGTTTAAGTNGGCCAGAGATTAGATAATTTCCTGGGAGAATTCGATCAGCCTAAGGGAAAAGTTTTGGTGGTACTGATATTCAGGAGCCCCCCACTAACAGAGGGATTTTAGCCTGAAAACCCTTCAGTGACATCTACCTGTTGACAAGCCAAAGAGCTTCTATTGAGTTTAAGCATCTCACTGTTAATGTAAATTCTCAATAGACTGTCAGTGGTACCAGGGATCTGAGTAAAGGTTCTTACAGAAAGATAGGAACCAAAACAACAGAAAAAAACAAAACAAAACAGGGCTTACAGAAAAGGGAGATAATGCAAGTAACTGAACAGAACTAAAAGTGAGAAAAACCACACAAAACAAAGAAGCTATTCTCAGAGAGATAAAAGAATATAGCATTCATAAATAAGAAAAGAACAAATAGCAAGTTTAGAAGCAGAACCTGAGGAAATCTTCGAAGACATAGGCAAAGAACTGAAATATAGGGTGGGGGGAAATGTAAGAATATTCGAGAATCAGTACATGAGGTTGAGCATTTAAAATGGAGCCAAAATGAAAGGAGAAAAAGGAAAGGAGAAAATCATCAAAGAAATAATATAAGAAAATTTCCTAGGGCCTAATAACATGTTTGTTTGTTTGTTTGTTTTCTATTTTGAAAGGGTGTGTGGAGTGCCATTGCAAAGAAAGCCCACAAAAAAGTGACAATGTTATAAAATTTTTAACCTGGGGAAAAAAGAGAATGTTCTAAAAGCTTTCATAGGGAGAGAAAAAGACAGAGACTCAGAGAGGAAAGTCAAATACGAAGGACCAGGAGTCAGAATGACTTTGGTATTTCTCAACAGCAATACTGGAAGCTCACCCATCATGAAGACATATACTACACAGTAGAAAGTCAGTCGATGAGGTGAAAAATAGAAAACAATAATAATATAGCATTAGAAACATAGAAGTAAGCAACGTTAAAGTAGATTTGCCAGTGGTTGCCTGAGAGAGTAGACTCAGAGGTAGGAAAAGAGAAGGCAGCTCTGAGAACTGTCTTGTTATTGGTTAAATTACAGATATGTGTTACTGTGATAAATATTAAACTATGAAAAAGAACAATATGAAAGATTTCTTCCTGAAATTGACTCCTTTTTAATGAACATTTTATTTCATTAAATTTAAACTTTTAGACCCATTTAAAATATTTTCTTCAGTAATCCTTTCCTTTATCAAGCATCACATCATCCATCCGGACAGCTATTTGAATGCTGTGAGATTACTACATAATAATTTAGATAAAGAGGTTGGTTTTCTATCTCAAAAATAATGTTTTTCTTTTTTGGAATATTTTCGTGTAGTGGTTGAGTGGGAGATGGAGACTGGCTAGGTTAGAGTCTCACCACGTCACATATCTGCTGTGTGACTTGGGAAAGAGACCTGATCTCTCCTGGGCTTCTGTTTCTTCATCTGTAAAGTGAAGATTTGAGTGGCACCTAGCTCACAGGCTTGTTGTAATACACTGAGCTAATGTATGTAAAGTTTAGAATAGTACCTGGCATGTAGTGCCCTCTCTATAAATGCTAATTTTGATTGTTATTACAGGCTACTTTTTAATTCAAGCTTAGTAGTGATTTCTGTGTCTTCATGGAACATGGGTATGCATTTAAAGTAAGAATACTAATCACACACACACACAAAGCCCTGGGATATATCTATTGGGAGTACAATGTAGTTTTCTTGGCATTACCAAGTCTTTGCTTAGGTAATATGGATGTCCAAACTTTTCATTTTTACCATCTGATTTTAATAGTGTTTGTAACACAGGCAAGATTCTTTATGCTTCATTACAAATCCTCTTAGTTTTGCTTTGAGATCTAGTGTCGAAATATTTGAAATAGTTCTAGTTATCATTTTGGTTTAAAAACTATTTTTTTTTGCTGAGATATAAAATGAAGGTGTGAAGATATCTGTTATTCTCAAAGCTTTCCTGTCCTTTCTGGTTGTAAAGCTGATTTCCAGCTTTGGGCTCTGAATAAAACCCATTATAGTTTCATGGTATGTCTTTTCAATCAACAGCATTCATTTGTTACTTGTTGATTTTAAGAAATTTTATGATGCCCATGAGGAATACAAAGAAGTTTAAGAGAAGTGCTTAACTCTTACTAAATTCATGGTCAAAGAGAAGAAAAGCAAATGTATCAAATTAAAAGCAATTATAGAAATGCCACTAGAAAGAATATGCTTAATTTCCAGTTGAGAAGGTGGCTGGTAATAAGACAGTCATTTCATTTTGTAATGTGGATTTATAATTATGTCAGAGGAAAAAGCCCTCAGTGTAGAAGATCATATCTTAAGATGGAGGATTAAAAAAAAGTTTGGTATTTTGCTTAAAATGTAAAATGGCTGGATTTTGGTTCTAGGCTAACAATTTTCTAAAAATCTGAAAATTTTATGTGTGAGTAGGGAGGGGAAAGTTTGGGCAAGGCAAGGCGATATACTGAAGCCTACTGCTAATGCATTGCTTCAGAGACCGGAAATCAGTTTAATCAAGATCTCCGGTATTGTCCAATGACTTAAAAAGACACATTTCTCCAACAGATCCCCAATATATTTGATCAATATGGTTAGCGGACTTTTTTGGGACCCTGTTTGAGAAACTTGGAGCTCCCCAGGCTCAAAACACCTTTCTGGCTTCTAGGAATTGCATGGGCTGTTTCTTTTCCCTGAAATGTTCACCTTCACAGTCCTCTTGACCTTCTGGTCTTGAGATAGACATCACTTCTTTTTTTTATTTATTTGTTTATTGAGAGAGACATAGTGAGAGAGAACATGAGAGGGGGGTGGGGAAAGGGAGAAGTAGGGAGAAGGAGAAGCAGGCTGAAGAGAGGGAGAAGAGATGTGGGACCAATCCCAAGACCCTAGGATCATGACCTGAGCCGAAGGCAGATGCTTAACTGACTGAACCACCCAGGCGCCCCGACATCACCTCTTTCAAAAAGCCTTTACTAACTTTTTCCATTCCCCAACCATAATCCTCATAGCAACTGTGACTTGGCTCTATTAGAACTTTTAATTGCTCTTCTTAAATCGCCTCTTGACCTCTCCTGTGTGTTCCCTCCAGACACATCTACTCAGGCATAGCACATCTTGTTGAGACATTCTGATACGTTTAGGAAATTTCATCTAAGTAGCAAAGGACTGGTCTTTTATACAGTGGTTCCCTACATGGGCTCTGTAACAATTTTTAAGCTTTATATATACATTTTAAATTTACAGAATGTGTTAGTCTGATAAATATTCAGAATCTTCCCATTTTCTTCTTTCTTTGCTCTCTCCTTACACAGCACAGTGAAGAGCTTGAAATTGGGGCATGTTAGTCATGTCTGTGTAGAAAATATATTATTACCTCGACTCAAAGTTCTGAGAGGATAGAAAATCAACTGGCAATCCTCTCAAGTTGGAGACATGCTTAGTAAGAAAATACTGTCAGCAATCTTTAGATGTTGTTTAGACTTCTATTCTTTGAGTTGGTTACGTTTAGTACTCTCAAAGACTAAACAGTTGTGTTGGACATAATGAATTAACTTAATGGGTTTGTTGCGAGTCCAGGCACAAACCTCTAGGGACCCCATGTCTGGTTGACCATGGCTGCTCTCCTCTTTCCTGGCTCAAGACCAGCACAATGCAATCATGCTGTCATCAGGTAAAACGGCCTTGCCACCGATTTCCCCCAATCCTTACAGCTTGTTTAGAGACAAAGGTTAAAAAAAAAAAAAGAAAGAAAAGAAAAAGGAGTCTCAGTGTCTCAATGGTCCTTGGTGAGTTGTCTATGAATGTGCCTGCAGGACATTTGCAGCCTCTGAGTCATGTCTGAGGACCCAGAAATGTCTGACTGTATCATCCATGCAGCAAGAAGTAAACTCAGCAATTTACCAGTTGAGCTTTATTAGCTGGCTGACTAACCTACTGTTTTTCCTAGAACAGTCTGGCATGCGTGTTGTAACAGGGCCCTGATTAAAATATGATTAATTAAGTTTTGGTGGAAAATGCTCACGATGTTCTGTTCAAAAAGTGAAATGACTCAAAGATGACTTTTTAGTGTGGATAAAATCAGTGACATTGCCCTAGTAATGTACTAAACCAGTGGTAGACTCACAGCCATAACTTTATCACGCTGTTAAGAGTTGAAGCCTGGAATCAGTGACAGCAGCATGATCTATGATTAGCTTCAAGATGACGTGTTTCAGAGTCCATGTTCCAAGACAGGGTAACATTATTTATAGGTATTTGCAATAGTGAAATTTTAAGAGCACAGGGAAAAAGATCAACAGCTATTGTCCAAGTTAATGAAACGTAAACCCTTTGCACATAAAACTAGCTTTGGCACACATGTACAGCTCACATAAAATAAAGACAATGGTAGCTATGGCTGCTGAAGGGAATGGTCAGTTTTTCCCAATTAAGAGTCATTAGAGGCAATAAACAATTCTGAAACAAACTGTCAAAAACACAGTGAGTGACTTTCCTTTGGATTCCCTGTTACCAATAAATGTAATTCTTCAGATTTTTTTTTTGTTGTATCCAAATGCATTGAAGAAGTATTATTTTTATTTTTTGAAGAATAAAGAAAAACCATTGGTCTGCAACATTTAATTTTGTTCTCCAAAGTGTTTTTAAGCTTCTTAAAGTCAATCTAGGATCTTTTACTTTGTTTTGTGTTCTTCTATCTCATTCTTCTATCTCCTGTATTTACCACAGTGTGTGGAATAATGTAACCACTTTATTCATTAATTTTTTTAAATAAGCTGTTACTGAACACCTACTACATGCAAGCGTAATGGTAAGTGCTGATGACTCAATGGTCAACGAGATATTGACTTGAATGAGTTTGGGGGCAAACAGGTAAAATAAAGAGTCTATTTCAAGAGCATGAATTTAGGGTCTGAATAGAGCCAATAATGGGTGCTGTGAGGATTATGGTTGGAGGATGGCAGAGATTAGGAAAGACTTCTTGAAGAGACTGATACCTATAACTTGAGGTCAGAAGTGAAGAAGATGTCAGAGAAAGGGGGTAGTCACGAAATGCCTAGAGGCCTGGGAGACTGAGTTTTGAGCCTGGTAAGCTCCATGTTGAGGACAGTGTGACATGGGACTTGAGAGTAATTTGTTGGATTTCTTTTTGCTTACAACAGAGACGTTAAAATTGATGTGACATAAAGGAAAGTGTCGTTCAACCCTTAAGATACCATGACTTGAGGGGCGCCTGGGTGGCACAGCGGTTAAGCGTCTGCCTTCGGCTCAGGGCGTGATCCCGGCGTTATGGGATCGAGCCCCACATCAGGCTCCTCCCCTAGGAGCCTGCTTCTTCCTCTCCCACTCCCCCTGCTTGTGTTCCCTCTCTCGCTGGCTGTCTCTATCTCTGTCGAATANAAAAATTTTAAAAAAAAAAAAAAAAAAAAAAAAAAAGATACCATGACTTGACTGCATATTTGAGGAACTCAAAGATCTTTATTCATATTAAGTGGGATGAAATTTTTAGTTATGATTAAATTAATTTGATCTTGATCACGTATATTATTTTTCTACTTAAACCTCCAAATAAGGTGTGTGAATAAATCAGTATTCTTGAAAAGGCACAGTCTGGCTAACACATAGGGCATGTTGGATTTATCCCATAGGGGAGATGAGTCATGAGGAATTGGGCTGGAGGGTTATACAGCGTTCAAATAATGGAGGCTGTTCAGACTTAACCGAGGAAAGATGTTACATTGGTGGTTTTTGCTTTTTTGTTTTTTGTTCTTGTTTTTGCCATTGTCATTTTAGCAAGATCATTCTCATAGGAGTTGGTAAATGGAGAGGAAGGAGAGATATTGGTGGTAGTGCAAAAGAGTAGAAGATTATCATGTACGTGAAATGAGGGGAGTCCAAATTAAGGACGTGGGAGAGTAAATGAAGAGGAGAGGAAGAATATGGGATACATAATGTGGGAAGAATTGCATGCATGAGGTGAGCAAAAGAGAGTGAAAACACCAGGGATTTTGGCTTGGGAGACAAGGTGAATGACAGAGACATTAAAGTCGGGAATAGGAGGTCATAGCCAGGGCAAAGATGTGAATTCGGTTCTGGACAGTGTTTGAAGTGCTAGGGCAGATCTGTCCCAGAAGTGCAGACGCAGTTGTGTCATTAGAAGAGAGATGGCATTTGATGTAGCAGATTGAGCATGCAGGAGAAGGGACAGAATTTGGGTAAATGCTAGTGCTGAGGCTGTAGCTGAGTGGCGTAGAACATTGCTCTTCCCCTGCAGAGTTTGAAACCAACATGGAGCTGGACGCGGGGGTCACTTAGAGATGGAACTATTACCTTGATTGCTGATAAAGTTGATTAGAGAACATGGATCTACTTCTGAGGCCAAAAGCCTTTGTGAGAATTTCACCCAGCAGTTAGTCATACTTACTTTCCTCTGGCTTTGGAAAGGAGAGTAAATCAGAGCATAGGCTATCTGCATGCAGGTGGATTAGATAAAGGGAGGGTTCCTCTCTCTGAAGCTCACTGTCAAATAAGCTGCTCTTTCTCTCTTTTTTTTATGGGGAAGGGTTAAAAAGGGATGAAAAGAATTGGAAGTGTTGCTCTAGGTGACGTTCCTTCACATGAAAATTTTGAGGTCAGGATAAATGGCCTGCATCTGAGAGGAAAGCATGGCATGATGATGATGATGACTATATGAAAATTGCTGACATACATTGAGTAGTTACCATGTGCCAGGCATGGTTCCAAGTTCTCTATCAGCATTGACTTCTTAAATCCTTACAACAAGTGTGAGAGATAGGTCAGGAAATGGAAACACAAGTAAGTGACAGATCCAGGAGTTGAATCCAGGCAGCATGGCTCAGAAATTGGTCTCTTGACAAGTAATATTCTGAGAAGGTGGAGGAGGAGGATAATGAATAGAAGAGTGAGGTGACATGAACCAAGACAGGAGGGGGGTCAGGTGGCCAGCGTCAGGGGCAGCCAGGGCTATAACTGCAGTTTCAGCTCCATGCTGCGACTTATGTACTGTTATCATGATGAACTTCAAAATATAAGGAAACAAAACAAAATAGTTGTTTGTCCTGAGACTTCAACATGGAGAGCAAATTAATAGGAGCATTAAGGTAAACACGTTAAGATCTTGAATGAATCAATTTCCTATACTTTAAGTTTCTTTATTATTATTATTTAAGTCTAAGTGTAGTGGTTTCTTCTCTGTAGACATAGCCTTTAACACTCAATTTGACCTGGATGGTATTAAATGGACATTCAAGTAAAAAAAAAAATCTAATTTGGTTGCCTACCAAGATCAAATGAATCATATAGCCCTCTTTTCCATTGAGCTTTGTACAACCAATGTGAGAATGTGAGTTGATACTTAGATATCAAGAGATTGGGATTTGTCTCCTGCCTTTGCCTTAAAGAATTAAATAGCATTTGTAACCCTAGTTCTTCTATCATGGTGCGAATAATGCATACATCCCCCATGGTACCCTGCGGTGCTATTAGAAGGATGCAAGAATGGATCATGAACCTTTGAACTAGGTTTGGAAGCTCCCTGAGTTTCATCTTTGCTGTCATTGTCAGCTGGGGATGCCAGTCAAAACACCATCTCATGAACGAGATTTCTTGGATCTTTCTGCTGTGAAAAATTGGGAAATCAGTCAGACGTCCCTATTACTTTTGTGAAATACCTGTTTTGAAGAACCCTGCTGCTTAAATTATAGGGCTTCAGAGTGAGATCTAGACATCTTCACATTGAACTGTGTGCTAAGGCAAACATGTTGAAATCTCCTGACTTATTGAAAACACGGTTCTAAATTATACTCAGTGAGGTAATAGTTTCCTTTGTTGTGATGCAGCGTGTGCTGCTCTTAGGACTCTGCACCTGGGCCATCTGTCTGCAGTTTCTTCTGCTAGTCTCATTTGGAGATTTCAAGGTGGTGTATACCTCCTTAATTGTTTCTTGACAGACAAGTTAAGAGTACCGCAGCAGGCTCCGGTCTCCCAGAACAGGCAAAAATGGTCTTGCAGACATTTGTAATTTGTAGCATCCCACATCTCTGAAGATCTTTGATACCAACATCTGTAGATTTTGAAATTTCTGTCCTTTCTCTTACCTGCCAGATTTTAATCCACAGGCAGTAGATGCTTCTGACTGTATAGAAAATTAGCAACAGTATACTGTCAGGTTTTCAAGAAAATGCTTGAAAACACGCCGATGGCTCTGGTAATGAAATCAGAGGGAAAAACTGCTTACTCATCCATTTTATGTGCTCTCTAACACTCTGTGCTCCCAGGGAAACACAACAGAGCACTCGGCTTTTATTGGATGGCATTGGTTTGTCATTAAACATACAATACCATTAAGCATTCCTTCACTAGTCAACACAATCCAAATGCAACAGGCCTCCTGCATAGCGATAGTGCTCAACCACATGCACATTTACAGAAAAGGGGTTGTTTCTGAATATGAAGACCCCTGAAGAAAGAGCAATATCAAGCTTTAAATGACCAAATGTAAGAAAAATGCTAACTATCATTGTGATAATGATGAGCCTGCTTTTGGCTCCCAAATTCCAGAGGGTACTTATATGTACATATATATCCCCCACCTCACATTCCCATGCAGTTCACCACCATGGTCATCTAAGTTGGCCCAGAGGCAGACTTTCTGGATAACAAACCAGAGGCAGGGTGCCTGGGTGGCTCAGTTGGTTAAACGTCTGCCTTCAGCTCAGGTCATGATACCAGGGTCCTGGGATGGAGTCCTGGGCTCCCTGCTCAGTGGGGAGTCTGCTACTCCCCCCCCTCCACCTGCTTGTGCTCTTTCTCTCTCTCTCTCTCTCTCAAATAAATAAAATCTTAAAAAAAAATCCAGAGGTCACAGAGCTTTGTCTTTTTCCCAAGCTTAGCAATAAAATAGTCCATGCTGCTTCTCCTGGGGAAGAGTGAGGAGGCTCTGAAGAGACAGTGAAAGTGTGGCTCTAGGTGGAGTTCCTTCACTTGGAATCTTGAAGACAGAGTAAGTGTGCCCTTCAATGACCAATGTTTAAGAGCAAGGCTGAAAAAGAAAAAGAACATTAATATGATGATGATGTGCTCTGTAGGTAGCTTGTCCAAAGCGAGGAACAATCAAGATTTTTCCCCGGGTCCTTTATCCTCTCCTTTCTGAGCTCTGCCTTGGTGCAGTTGGAGGAGGAACAGTCTCCTCTCGTATTTTCTGGCATGAGAATCATACACCTATCTTGGTGTTTCTATCATCTTTTGGAAACTTCAAACCCAATCTGGAGGAAGGGAACAGGCCCTGTACTATTATCTCAAACCTCTCTAGCTCCTTTTCAGCACCTTTCCCTAATCCAAGAAGAGCTTTTTCTCCTCCCAGTGGGGTGGTAAATTTCTATTTTGTATTATCCATCATCCTTCCATATGGTTAACTTTTTAAATCTGCATATTCTAGTCTTTCATCTTGGTTCCTTGGGTTACACAAATTCTTTCTGGAGCAAAGCTTAGCTATCCCAAATGAAAGCCTTGTCTCTAAATTGGGCTTTTAGAGCTTGTTTTGTAAATCCAAAAGATGAACATTTCTCCTTTTGGTTCTGGGTTCTGCCTTTCCGTAAATGATGGATACCTCCCTTAGTCCTATTGAGAAGACAACTGTCTATTAACAAGAGTTACCACGATGAAATACTCAGATGCTATTTCACAATGTGTGATAGGACTACGTAAACAACAACCTTCCCTCCCTCCCATTCCCTATACAGAAGGTGTTAACTCTGTTAACTTCTAGATCACGTCACTGCATCGTTACTTCTTTCCTGATCTAACTCCCACACTAGCCCCTATAAGTAGCCTTGATGATATGATATACATTTGTATCAGAACTAAGCAGCCCCAGGGAGAAATGACTTCCTTGTCCTACATATGAAACTAAAGGGGGCCTCCAAGCCTAGTGGTAATTTCTGTTCTGGTTCCTCTGGCTCAACTATATCATGTACCCAAGACTCTTGACACACCTTCAGAAGGATAAAGGAAAATTCTTTCTTTATTTAGGCCCATCTCCAGTGCCCACTGGGACTAAACAGAGTAGGCCGAAGACTATGCCACTTAGCAAGACCCAAATGTTCAGTAGTAAAATTACTGAAGATGAAGCTCTCTAATTCAGGGAGGGCTTCAGAGAATGTCTTTGATTTTCTGAAGCTTCTGAGATCACATCCTGGCTATGTGACCAGCACTTACTAGCATAATTAATTCTCCTGGCAAAGAGTTAGTGGAAGTGGTGATTTTACATCTGAAATCTGCATTAAGGAAAGAGATTTAGGAGTGAAACGTGTAAAATATCACGCAGAACAGGCTTTCCTTTTGCCCTTCTGGACACACACCTGTCAGCTGTAAGCCTGGGCTCTGTTCCAGTTTTAAATGCTGGGTCACAGATCCATTGGATCCAGGCAGGGACATTCCAAACCCAAAGGCCACTCCCCCTTTTTCTGCTCAACCTCTCTGAGGAGCTGAGGAGGCAAAGCTATTTCTGTTTGGTTGTAGGCTAGGATTTGATCTTTATAGATGGCATTTCTTTTCCTAGCATATCTATTTGCTTTTGAGGCACTCATTTCTCTATAATCACCCTCCAGTACCCTTAGAATAGGTGCCCCAGCTGGGTGCTGTCATACCATCATATATCTGTCTTCAAAGCTTGTGGTTATTTGTAAGTGCTTATCTCATGCTTGTCTTCTCCTTTGGGTCATGAACTTCATGTGGTGTCACCTTAATATCCCTAATCCTTAGCCCAGAGTCTGGCACCATGTGCAGATGAGACTGAGAAGATAGTGGGATTTTTTTTCACTTACCCTCCATAACACTCTTGGAAATAGTCCCTATCACCACACACAAAAATTGGATACTAAAATTTCATGTCTACCTGACTAGATATGACCTTAGGTTGGCATTTTGTCTTTGTTTCATAACCCATCAGAACATTTAAGATAGTTGTTGGTTTTAAAAGGCTAATCATCTAAACATCTAACATGTCCTTCAAAATAGTCCAATATTGGCCAACTGGGACTTGTTCTCCAGTGAGTTTAATAGGACAAAGACACATTTCTTGTCATATTCCTTGAGAAGGAAATAAATGAACATCTTCTGTAGTACTTATGCCCTTAGGAAACAAAAGAAGCAATAATTTTACTCCATGGGCTCAGCAGTTTATAATTATCGATAATGTTAATGACTACATGATTAAAGAAGACTCCAAAGTCCTTTAGTAAAGGATTTTCTTTTAGAATTCTCTTAACTGGCATCCCTGAAAATTATCCTTTCAACCATAGAGTGTGGCTCTTATTTTGCTGAATTTCTCCCTAGGTAGTTATCTTTTCTTGTCTTCATCTTCTCCTTCTTTGCCTTTCCCTTCCCCTTCTCTTGTCCCTTCTTCTTCTCTTCTATTATTGTTAAGTCTGAGGGCCCTTATTCCCTTTACTCATTGCAAAGTCACACTGTAGTTACTTTTTCACACACCTGTGCACCACACTTGTGGGCTGCTTGCAGCCTTGCTAATGTTTCCATTTTTTTCCTTTGTAAGCATAAATATCCCTTGTCCTTTACAGAGGGCTTCACTGCTGGCAGAAACCTCATCCCCGTAATTCTAGGAGGCTTTTAATTCCCTGGGTATTTCTGACCTGAATTTTGGCCAACTGTGTCTTACAAAGTCAGCAGGTTTTCCCAAAATATTATCATTCAGTGTTTCCTATGCGAAATCCTGTCCTTTCCAATGTACTTGCAAGAAGGAAATAGAAAAAACAACGTGGGTATTTAAATAGGATTTTTCTCTTTACAGCCAACTGCTTGTGAATCCTTAGACAATTTCAGTGAGAGAAAAGTAAACTGCTGAAAAGGACCAGACAAATAGAGGTTAAGATGGTTGAAGTCCTTTCTAATGTTCCATAGGGAGCGATCAGGCTTGTGTAACTTCCAAAAAGCTGCTTGAGGTAATTCCCTTGATGTCAGGGAATCTGAATAAATTTCTAGAATTCAAGGCATTACTATGCCCTTTGTACAGAGGAGAAGTACAAAGCATGCAGATTGCTTCCCAGGTCTTTAGGCAAGGATCCAGTAAGTTCTGTAGAGTAGCTTAGTCCTGGGAAGGGTTGAGATGGGAATGGAAACTGACAATTCACACCTTGAATATGGGATATAAAAGTAATTTTGAGTCTTGTTGAAACTTAAGCTTTAGAAGACTCAAGAAAAAAATCTTCGGGTTCATTGCATTTCCATGAAAATATTAGATAATCTTCTATTGTTTCTCAAAACTTTAGCTTAATTAGTCAACAGGATATATTTATTAAGGTATATTTATTACGTAATTTTTTTTGCCTTCTCTCTGAAATTTTGTTCACATTTGAAATAACTTTGAAAATCATTAACTTGCTTGACTTTTCTCTATTCTGAGTACTGATTTTTGCCCTAATTGTCTCCAGATATCTATTCACCTAAGGGGATTTATGATGGTAGAAATGTAAATAGAATGAATGTGAAATCATTAAGCTTTTGACATGCAAAATAACATTATGCTGTAAGATAATATCCTTTCCAATCAGATCATTTTCTTGAATTTTTTTGAACTTCTTTATTTTTCCCTTTAGAATACCAACACCTAACCCTTGAAGAATAATCTCATGGAGTTCTCCAACCGTGTAGAGAAAACACTCCTATAGGCCAAGAGGTTGGATTCAATAAGAGGGGAATGTAATGTAGGGGAAAGCCCATCCCTTCTAGGCCCGGGCATGGTGAAAATGGGGGAGGAGAAGAGGGGAGAATGTACAGTTTTTAGGTATGTATGTCCTGATTTTTCTCCCCATGCATAGCATGTTATGAGAGATTCCAAGGGAATGGAGCTGCTGTGGTCATCTTACCTTAGGACTCTGGAAAAGAGGCTGCTTCTTGTCGGATAGCCAACTACAACTTGGTTCTTGGTTGACATAGTGGATCATAGAAATAGCTGAGGGTGTGGATGGGGACATTACCAGGGGTGTTGCTCTTTCTGGGGGAAGTACCTGTAAGTTAGGGCTGCAGAGCAGACTGCCTTGCCCTGGTCTGAATGCAAGGCTTAGCCTTTAGAGAGGCCTAATGAATCAGTGCGAGCCAAGACGTGTCTTGGTGTAGGAGCTCTTCAGGAGCATTTCACGGACAAAAAGAGTGGATCATGTGATCTCCATGCCTAGAGGCCAGCATGGTATCTGGCAGCCTTGCTGTAGAGACTACAGAAGCAAGAGGATACTAATGCCCAATCCTCTCCATCCCACCAGGAAGTTACATGAGCTATACACCTCCTGTTTATACACTTAGATGCTGGCTACTTGGGAGCCTGCGTGTGTGTGTGTGCATGTGTGTATGCGCACATGTGTTTTCCTAAGAGATAATGAGCACCACCAAGGGGTCTATTAAATTACTAGGTTGGGTTAAATTTAAGCTATATTGGATCTTTCTTTCTTTCCTTCTTTCTTTTCCTCCCTCCCTCCTCCCTTTCTTCCCTCCCTCCTTTCCTCCTTTCCTTCCTTCCTTCCTTCCTTCCTTCCTTCCTTCCTTCCTTCCTTCCTCCAATTAACAAGTGGTAGGAGCTTTGGAGGAAGACTAAATTTATTTTTTGCATTCCTGATTTCCTTTTTCTGCATTAGCACTTGCACCTTTTTTTAGGTATAAACCTTTCTCTCTTAAGGCATCCTAATGCCATCTTAATGCCTTCTGTCATATGAAAAATCTGATAAACTAGTCAGTAGTAAAGTGATACTATCAAAATTTTATTTCTTTCAGAAATATTTACATTTAAGATAAGTCCAGGAAAAGTTCAATGCTAAAATCAAAAAAAGGGAGGCAATAGTAAACTTTCAGGCTTCTTGGGTCAATTGAACAAAGAATTTAAGCATTGATTTTTCTCTCAAAGCTCAATGCATATGTATATGCTGGGATGGGGAATGAAGTACCTACAAAATGACTGTTATCTATTCCAGACCACAGGAATCCCTATTATTTGAAAAGTTTTCTTTTTCCATAAAATGGAAGGTGTTTGTTTAGGCAGTTATCAGGAGCAGCTCGCTGTTAGCCAACTGTCTGGGAACAGGTGCCAAGTGCAAAGCAGAGAAGGAAAGGACCTGATCAGAAGAGACAGAACTGGCCCTGGCCTTCACCACAGGGGTTTGCAGTGCATCTCATATGAGGTGTCAGCAACATTGTCTATTGTTGTCTCCCTGCTGAGAAGCAAAAATCGATGTCCTCAGTCTGGGGGTGGGTGAAGGGAGGTGAGGGGGTTGGAATAGTTTTGGGACACATCTTTAGATATCTTTAGCTATTTCCCAAATAAAGTCTGGAGAAATTTATGATGGTGTGAATCACAGTTCACTGTCACAAAGTGCAGCTGTGTCTGTTGTTCGGCCTTGGTTGGTGGTGAAAGATGAACCTCAGCCTCAATTAATTCTGAGCATCATAAGCACAGTAGAAAGAGTAAAGCAGGTTGTTAAGGTAAATAAAAATTTGTTGTGTTGAAGGTGTAAACAGTTCTGTCTAGAATGGATGGAATTTCCAGGTTATAATTACAAAGGATTGCACATTATGGGAAAAGGCCAAAGAGGTTGCATTATAGACTATGTATGAAAGCAGGTAGAGGCAAAATAACTTTTAGTTATATTGCCTTTCCATGGATATTATATGTTACATAATTAACAAAGTTTTAGGACAGTGTGGCCTGGAAAAGTGATTTTGTCGGTGAGCTTTGGGGTCAGAAAGTCCTGGGTTGAAATTGTGGCTCAGCCTTCTTTACTGGCTGAATGACCTTAGGCAAGTCACTTAAAGTTTCTGTGAGACAGTCTCACCTGCAAAAACAGTGGTAACAATTATTATTGCAAACTATTTCTTAGACTTCCAGATTTTATGTCATTGACTAGGGAATCATGAAAGACTCAGAAGTAAGTCTATCATTCTATTCTGCTTGCATTCAGATTAGAGAACTGGATCCAGTGTGGTCTGTTCCCTTCTCACACACATGTGCATATGCACACACATCCATGCACACACATACACACACATGCACAGATATAAAGGAATTGAAGAAACTCCAGAGAAGTGAATTCAGAAATGATTAAAGTTCGTAAATGCTATGGAGAAAAATAATGCAAAAAAGAGGTGCAGGGAGTGGTGTGTGGGAAAAGAGGTTATAATTTTAAACAGTATTTGAAAAAAGTCCTGAAAAAGATAAAGGATTGAGCCATGTGCATAGTTGGGGAAAAAGTACAGTAGGAGAAGGAATTATATGTACAAAGGTACATACATGCTTGGCATGTTCCAGAAACAATGAGGGACCCATGCATTGGAATGGAGTGAACAAGGCAAGACTTTGGATGTAGCAGGATATGAGATCAGAGCACTAAAAGGGCCACATCACCTAAGACCTTGCAGACCATTCTACAGATTTTGGTTTTCCCTATTACTGAAATGGGATGCTATTAGAGAGTTTGATGGGACCACTTATGTTTTGTTTTAACAGGGTCATTTTGGCTGCTGCATTGAGAAAAGACTGTAAAGGGGCAAAGATAAGGACAAAAAGACCCCAAAGGATGCTTTTGCAATAATCTGTACAGGAAATGATAGTAACTTGTAGAGAAAGAGGAAGCCTGGCAGTTTGTACACAGTTGGTAGCAGCATGACATGCTGAGATCGAATGTGTGGTATAAGAGAAAGAAAGACTTCAGCCTGGGCTCCTGGAAGGGTGAAGTTGATATGTACTGAAATGCAGAAATCTTTAGGAGGAGAAGGTTTGAGAGGGAAGATCAAGAGTGCAGGTTTGAACATGTTAAGTTTTAAATAATTATCAGACATCTAAGTGAAGCGATTGAGTAGGTGTGTTTGGGTGTGTGATTCTGGAGATCAGAGATGTCCTGCCTAAGGTTATAAATCTGGGAATTATCAGTAGATAGATGCTATGGAAAGCCATGAAGTCAGATGAGATCATCACAGCGAGGGTCAAAGAAGAGAAATGGTCTCAGGACTCAACCCTAGAATACATCAATATTAATAGATTGGAGAGAAGAGGAAGAACAGGTAAGGGAGACTGAGATTGAGGGCCAGAGAGATAAGAGAAGGAGTTGAGTGTGGTTTGCCAGACATTAAATAAATCAAATGTTAACAAGGCGATGGAGTAAAGAACTGTTGTAAATACTGCTGAAGTCAGGTGAAAGACAGCTGAGAACTGAGCAGTGGATTTTTACAACTTGGAGGTAACTTGTGAATGAGGTAAGAGCAGTTTTGTGGGGACCGTAGTTGTGAAATAATAGAACAAATATATATGGGTCTCTGCCTCTCTCTCCTGGCACAGACTCCTAAACCCTTGGTAACTTCCTAAATTATAAGAGCATGAGGATCATCCTTTGTTCTAATATTTGGTCTTCAACCTTGGCTCCTGACACTGAGCCCCTAAATCCCATGGGATTTTTCTGGGTGATAGGAGTGTCTCTTGTTCTAATGAGGTGACTCTGCGTGGCCTCCTGAATGGCGGCGGGTCACCAGAAAGACCAGGTCATGATTAGAAGCTTGGAACTTTCAGCCATCCCACACCTGCCCCTTTTCCTTCAAGAAGGGGAAAGGGAAGTGGGATTCATACCTGGGATGCAAGCGTGGTTCAACATTCACAAATCAATCAGTGTGATACATCAAGTCAACAAGAAAAGACTCAGGAACCATATGATCCTCTCAATTGATGCA
>NC_048222.1:91856772-91890123 GCF_002007445.2 Ailuropoda melanoleuca | reverse complement strand
GAGGGCACGTATTGCATGGTACACTGGGTGTTATACGCAACTAATGGAGCATCAAACTTTACATCAGAATCTGGGGATGTACTGTAAGGTGACTAACATAATATAATAAAAAAATCATTAAAAAAAACAAACAAAAGAAAAAACAAAAAGAAGAAATAAAACATCTAAACATGGGGAACCTGGGTGGCTCAGTCATTAAGCGTCTGCCTTTGGCTCAGGTCATGATCCCAGGGTCCTGGGATCGAGCCCCGCGTCTGGCTTCCCTGCTCAGCAGGAAAGCCTGCTTCTCCCTCTCCCACTCCCCCTGCTGGTGTTCCCTCTCTCGCTGTGTCTCTCTCTGTCCAATAAATAAATAAATCTTAAAAAAAAAGAAGGGGAAAGGGGCTAGAAGTGGAGTTAGTGATCAGTGATGCCTATGTGAGGAAGCCTCCATGAAAGTCCCCAAAGCATGGGGTTCAGAGAGTTTGTGGGTTGGTGAAAACATTTAAATGCTGAGCATATGGCACATCCCAATTCCATGAGAACAAAAGCTTCTGTACTTGGGACCTTTCCAGAAATGTCCTATGTATCTCTTCATTTGGCTGCTCATCTGTATCCTTTATCATATCCCTTAATAAACTGGTAAATGTAAGGAAGTGTTTCCTTGAGTTCTGTGGGCTGTTCTAGCAAGTAACAGAACCCGAGCAGAAGGGTTATGGGAATGCCAATTTATAGGTGGTTGTCAGAAACACAGGTGACCACCCGGAGACTTGTAATTGGTGTCTGAAGAGGAGGAAGGCAGTCTTGTGGGACTGAGTCCTTAACCTATGGGATCTAATGTTACCTCCAGGTAGGTATGTTCAGAATTGATTTAGATTGTAGGACACTCAGTTGGTGTTAGGGTATTGCTTGGGAATAAAACCCCACACATCTGATATCAGAAGTGTTGTGAATGTGGGGGTCATGTGAGAGTGAGAGAAACACACTAAAGGAGTGTGTTTTCCCCACTCAGTAGTTACAAAAGCTGATCAGAGTGGGCTCAAAGATTGAAAAGAGGAATATTGAAGACTGAACTCTTTTGAGGTATTTTGTTATAAAAAGAAGAGAAATTGAGCAATAACTAGAGGAGCATGTGAGATCAAACAAAATTTTTTTGTTTAAAGATGGGGGAAATAATTACATATTTAAGTGCTACTGGAAAAGATCCAGTACAGAAGGAAAATTTGATGGTATTGGGAAGAAGTGGGAGAGTCATGAAGCAATGTTTCTTAGTAGATCAGAGGAAATGGGATCTAATGCATAAATGTAGTGTTTGTTTGCTTTGCTGAAATCATGGACATTTTATCCAAAGTTATTAGAAAAGGCAGAACATATAGGCATAGATGCAGGTAGCTTGGTGAATATAATGATGGAAGGTTATGAAGATTTTCTGAATGCTTCTATTTTCTCAGAGAAATAGGATGCCTGGTTCTTATTTGAGAGATTGGAAGAATGAGAAAGGGAATGGGCCAAAAAAACACTGCAGGGTTGCCAGGCAGCACTAACAGTCTTCTTGATGCTAGAAGAATCATTAGTTTGAGCACTGTGCTTTTCTCTGGTCCCTTTTGTTTGTGTGGATGCAGATATGGTATAACAATTGAGTCAGACTTAACCAAGAGTAGAAGTTTGCCAAGTAAATATGAGGTAGTAAGAGAAGAAGAAGGGATTTGGAAGTATATCCAAAAGAATGATTGAAATTATTGACCATAGATTTCAAACTGGCCAAAGGAGTGGATGAGGAGATGATGGAGGGGAAAGACAGTGAAAGATGCTAAGATCTATAGATTGTAGACCTTGGTGGGTCAAATATTAGCAGAACTGGGAACCAGAGGGAGTTAGCTAGAAATAGTGGTGGTTAGTGATGATTTAAATGCTTGTGATGGATATCAGGATAAGGATTTTAGATTTCATTATTAAATGGAAAGAAGAGGAATGAAACGATCTGATTTCTTCTTCTCCTTTCCTTTTTTCTTCTTTCTTTTCTTTTTAACTCACTCTAGCTGCTCTATAGGGAATGGGTTATAGTTGCAGCTGGGGAACATAAGCAAGAGCAAGAAGTGATGAGAACCAGAGTGATGTATGATAGAATGAAGTTAACAGAACTTCCTAATAAATTGGATATAGAGGTGTGGAAAAAGAAAAAAATCAGATATTATTCCTAAACCTTTTGGTCAAGCCACATGGTGACAGTTAGTACTGTAATATTGGGGGTGAAAAGAAGCATTTCCTTTAGGAGGGAAACAAGAGCTCTCTCTTGAAGATATTCAGCTTGAGATGCTTATTAGATATCCAAGAAATATCAAATAGTGTGCATAGAATTCTAAAGCTCAAGAGAGAGGTAAAGGCTGCAGTCTGAGGGTAAACAAGAGGATGGTACTTAAATTAGTGGGTGTGCATGAGCCCACTCTGGGAATGAGACTAGGAAGAGGAAAACAGTTCCGTGTGTTTATGAGTGAGCACATGGATGAGTATAAAGAATAAATATATTTATCATGCCATATAGCCTGAAATCAGACAACATGATGCCCCTAGCTTTGTTTTCTTTTTCAGTATTTCTTTGGAGATTGGGTGTCTTTTCTGGTCTCATATGAATTTTAGGATTGTTTGTTCCAGCTTTTGAAAAATGCCATTGGTATTTTGATCGGGATGGAGTTGAAAGTATAGATTGCTCTGGGCAGTGCAGGCATTTTAGATGAAGGTTTAACAATGTTTATTCTTCCAATCCATGAGCATGGAATGTTTTTTCATCTTTTTGTGTCTTCTTCAATTTCTTTCATAAGTGTTCTGTAGTTCCTAGAGTATAGATCATTTACCTTTTTTAAAATTTTATAAATAAAAAAAGTTTGGTTTATTCCAAGGTATCTTATGGTTTTCGGTGCTATTGAAAATGGAATCGATGCCCTAATTTCTCTTCCTACAGTTACATTGTTAGCGTAGCAACTGATTTCTGTGCACTGATTTTGTGTCCTGCCACATTACTGAATTGCTGTATGAGTTCTAGTAATTTGGGAGTCGAGTCTTTTGAGTTTTCCACGTAAAGTATCATGTCATCTGTGAAAAGAGAGAGTTTGACTTCTTTTTCACCAATTTGAATGCCTTTTATTTCTTTTTGTTGTCTGATTGCTGATGCTAGGTCTTCTAGTACTATGTTGAACAATAGTGGGAAGAGTGGGCATCCTTATTGTGTTCCTGATCTTAAGGGGAAAGCTCTCAGCTTTTCCCTGTTGAGAATGATACTCCCTGTGGCCTTTTCATAGATGGTTTTCATGAATTTGAAGAATGTTCCCTCTATCCCTACACTCTGAAGAGTTTTAATCAGGAAAGGATGCTGTATTTTGTCAAATGCTTTTTCTGCATCAATTGAGAGGATCATAAGGTTCTTGTCTCTTTTCTTATTAACGTGTTCTATCACATTGATTTGCAAACGTTGAACCACACTTGCATCCCAGGAATAAATCCAAACTGTGGAAGGAGCGGAGATGCCCTTCAACAGATGAATGGATAAAGAAGATGTGGTCCATATATACAATGGAATATTACTCAGCCTTCAGAAAGGATGAATACCCACCATTTGCATTGACATGGATGGAACTGGAGGGGATTGTGCTAAGTAAAGTAAGTCAAGCAGAGAAAGACAATTATCATATGGTTTCACTTATATGTGGAACATAAGGAATAGCATGGAGGACATTAGGAGATGGAAGGAAAAAATGAAGGGAGGGAAGTCAAAGGGGGAGATGAAACATGAGAGACTATGGACTCTGGGAGGGTTTCATAGATGAAGGGGGGAAGTTAGCTCAATGATGGGTATTAAGGAGGGCACATATTGTAATGAGCACTGGTTGTTATACACAAACCATGAATCATGGAACACTACATCAAAAATTAATGAAGTACTGTATGGTGACTAACACAATAAAAAATTAAAAAAAGAATAAATATGTTTAAACAAATAAAAAGCAAGGTTAATACACAATGAATTTGACTTATAAAAAAGACAATCTCTTCTTTAATTCCCTCAGGAAGAGAAAACAAAACCACGTTCTGGAATGTTGGGCAGCTGGGAAGTTGAGCAGTTGGGAACAACAACATTCCTGCCTCTATAAGTTTTCCAGTCCTCTAGAAAGCCAGTAACACCTAATTGACATTTTTTTTTTGTGTTGATGAGCTTGATACTTTGACCAACCACATAGAACCATGAAGACGAGGTTCAAAGTTGTCTGCCAATTTAAAAAAAAGTGAGTCACTAAATGCAGCCCAGACTTAAATAAAGGGGACTCCATAAGGATATGAATACCAGGACATGGACATCTCAGAGGCTGCTTACCACAATGACTTATGACATATGTATACACCATGAAACCATCACCACAATCGAGATAAATTGCCGTTTCCATCATCCCTCCATATTTTTCTTATGTCCCTTTATAATTCATTCCTCCTTCTACCTCCAACCTCTGGAAAGTACTGTTCCACTTTTTACTGACACTATAGATCAGTTTGAATTTTCTTGAATATCATTAAATGGAATTATACAGTGTATATTCTTTTTTCTTTGGCTTTTTATTCATCATAATGATTTTGCGATTCATCCATATTGCTTATATCAATAGTTTGTCCTTGTTATTACTGAGCAATATTTCATAGTATGAATATACCACAATCTATTCATTTACCTACTGATGGATATTTTGGGTCATTTCCAGTTTGGAATTATTATGAATAAAGCTGATACGAATATTTGTGGACATGTTTTTGTGTGGAGGTGATGGTTAATTTTATGTGTCAACTTGGTTAGGCTGTGGTGCCCAGAGCTCTGATCAAACAGCAGTTCTAGATCTAAGTGTGAAGGTACTTTTTAGATGTGATTAACATTTAAATCAATAGACTTTGGGGCGCCTGGGTGGCACAGCGGTTGAGCGTCTGCCTTCGGCTCAGGGCGTGATCCCGGTGTTATGGGATCGAGCCCCACATCAGGCTCCTCCGCTATGAGCCTGCTTCTTCCTCTCCCACTCCCCCTTCTTGTGTTCCCCCTCTCGCTGGCTATCTCTATCTCTGTCAAATAAATAAATAAAATCTTTAAAAAAAAAATAAATCAATAGACTTTAAGCAAAGCAGATTACATTCTGTAATGTGGGTGGGCCTCATCCTATCAGTTGAAGGCTTTAAGAGCAAAGACAAGTCCCTGAAGAAGTTATTTGTCTCAAAACTGTAATTTAGAAGCCTTGCTTGAGTTTCCAGCCCTTTGCCTTATGGAATTCGGACTCAAGACTGCAACATCAACTCTTGCCTAAATTTCCAGCCTGCCAGCCTGCCATACAGAATTCCAACTTGCTAGCTCCTACAATTGAATGAGAAAATTTCTTAAAATACATCTTTCTCTTTCTATTTTAGTACTGAGAGTGGTTCTAGAGAAGCAGAATATTTTAGATGAATTTTCTGAATTGGTTCTTAGGTTTCTTGAGTTGATTCTCTACTTTTTCAGATTTAAAGGCACTAATGATCCTATTTCCAGCAGTAAAGAGAGCATGGATAATCCACGGCATGATCTGGCAGTAGGGATATAAAAAAAATCACCATTGATACTGCTCATCAAATACTTATAATAGGTAAGGTTCTTAGGTAGAGCTGCCACAGCAAAATATCCTAGACTGGTGGCTTAAGCAACAGAAATTTATTTCTCACAACTCTGAAGACTGGAAGTCCAAGATCAAACTGCCGGCAGGTTTGGTGTCTGGTGAGAGCTCTCTCCTGGGGTTGCAGATGGCTGCCTTCTTGCGGTGTCCTCACATGGCCTTTCCTTGGTGCTTGTAGGTAAAGAGAGAGAGAGAGAAAAACTTGCTGATGTTTCTTCTTCTTTTTTTTTTTTTTTTAAAGATTTTATTTATTTATTCAACAGAGAGAGAGACAGCCAGCGAGAGAGGGAACACAAGCAGGGGGAGTGGGAGAGGAAGAAGCAGGCTTATAGCAGAGGAGCCTGATGTGGGGCTCGAACCCATAACGCCGGGATCACGCCCTGAGCCGAAGGCAGACGCTCAACCGCTGTGCCACCCAGGCGCCCCTGATGTTTCTTCTTATAAGAGCACTAATCTCATCAGACCTGAGTCCTGCCCTCATGACCTCAACTAACCCTAATTACTTCTCAGAGAACCCATCTCCAAACACCATTACATTAAGGGTCAGGGCTTCAATACATGGATTTGGGGGGGCAGAGGTGGGACACAAACATTCAATCCATAACAACTTAAGAACACTTCTGTCAAAATAATTAGTATAATAAGATTTTAGAGTTGCTCTTAAATATGCTACCTGCACAAAGTCTTAAGGTTCTTAAAATGTTATCAGAAATCTTTTCCTTTTATTACCTTTCTTTTTTTTTTCTGTTGGCTCTTTAATTAATTTATTAATTACTCTTTTGGTTTTCTTCATTATTAGGCAGTCTCTTCTCTTGTGCTGGCAGAGAGAACCCCTGCAGCCAAGGCTTGCTTGGTGCTGCCATATGTCATTTATAAAAGAGAAAGTGGCTCTTCTTGCTACTCAAGAGTTAAACAATATTCTGAGGAGGATTTTGATTGGTCTGGACATGCCCATTCCCAGATTAATCACTGGCAGATGTATTCTTCTGATTGGCTGGCCCAGGGTCCTATACCTATCTTGGAGCTGGAGAGCTTGGTCAATCTGATCAAATCACGCGGACTTGGTGGAGTGGGGTGATACTGCAAAAGCATTATAAGAGTTCAATTAACACAAGAAAGAGACAGTGGACCCATGACACCTTCTATAACTTGCCCAGGCACTCTTTGTTTCCTTTTCCTCTCTTACTTATAATTGGTACATGCCTTAATTAAAGTCATTATTGCATTGTAATTGTGTGTTAGTCCTATCTGATTCTCCCTGTGATTATAAATTCTGTGGGAGCAGAAACTGTTTATTTTCTTCTTCACATCTCCATTGCTTAGCACAGTTTTCAGTTCATAATAGTGTTTAACAAATATTCATTACTGGATTATATCTATTTCATTTTATCTAGTTAATTGCTCTCTTGCTGGAGCCTTCATTGTCCCTGAACACTAGGTTTTCCCCCATCAAGTAAATCCTTCTCAGGTGTCCTTTTTGAGATCCAAAGCCTTTTAAGAAAAAAAAAATTTCATTATTTACCTCTTACCAAAGAGTCTTTCTTTTTCCTTTTTCTTTCAAGTTTCTTGAAACAGGAGTAAAGACTTTCTGCCATCCAGTGTTTAAACACTTATTTTTCTCTTTACCTTCTTGCTGTAAAGTCCATTGGCCATTTTCCAGCCGTGGTCCTTCTTTACCCTGCCATGGCAGGGTTGTTCTGTGGGTGTTCCTGATTCGGTTCCTAAATCTTTGCTTACTAGAAAAACATTTTGTGTCTTTATATTATGTGCTGGGTGCCATGGATAGAAAGAGTACTGATCTTGCCATCAGCAGCTTTTAAACTAGTTGTTCACTTCTCATTTCCAATAACATTTATATATATATAGGAATTCCTTTATATCTATATCTAGATGGCTAGAACGTTCTGCTAGCTGAATTTTGTAGCTCTGTGTGCCAATCCATTCAAAGCACTGTTAAAACTTTATTGTACTGAAGTTGCTCCAGGGCTCAAGAGCCTTCACCTGCTCTTCCTTTCCCAGTTTCCCCTCCAGTGGGAAGAGCATGGTCTCCTTTGTTAGTCCCCAACCACTTTGACAGTGTAATCTCTTTGGCTTTCTTCACCGAGTCCAGCCTCCCAGGCAACCTTAACTGGCTCCTACCTAAACATTTGCTTTCCAGACATGGCACTTCCGATTATTACGGTCATTCTCCACATAATATGCAGGCATTAGTTTCTTTCACATGTCTACCTTTTGAGGTACTTTCAACCAATTCCATCTCTAGTTCTCCGATGATACCTGCACTTTCTGTTTTAGAGGTGGTTACTAGTCTCTCTAAGTGTCACTGGGGGTTAGATGACCCTCATCTTTAGTTTCAGGAACTCAGAGGAGCTGCACTTAGAATTTACCCCAGAGCCCAGGTGGGCAGGGAAAACTGCTCAATATCCACCAGATCATAGGTTTTAACTCAATAAATATGAGACGAGTGAATGAATAAATTACTGCTGTAAAACCAGCCCTGCAGGGGTATAAAATATTTGCCCAAGAATGCTTCCATTGGCTGTGCAGAACCCAGTATGGAACTTTTCCATGTTGTTCTTAGTGTCATGCCAGAAATAATACACAGCCTGTCAGCTACCAGAGAGCAATGCTTGATTGACTCTAACAGACAAGATAAGGGAACTCTGGAACAGAGTGAAGCAGGAATAAGCAGCCCAGCCCCGCCTCTGAATGCTTGAGAATTCATTACCTTCCACAGAAGGGAGGTTATCAAGTGAAAAAAAAATACTGCCGGGTAAGCATCCATTTTGGGGTGCTGGTTATTTAACCATCTGTCCTTTGATCTCTAATAAGTAGGTAAGAGTGTAAACAGAATGAATCAACCGAGGTTGGTTATGTACTGACATCGCTTCCATCGACAGGTCCCCCCAAGGAATTTTACTTGATATTGTAAATTGAATAGAGGTTTTAAACAATACTTTAATTGAAGGGGATGATTTGGCAGTCATCAAGTTGACTAAGAGTTCCACTTAAATATATGAGTAAATTAGAAGCATATTATAGGGGTGTCGGTGTAGTTTTAAATCACCGATCCCTTCTCATCAGGGAATTTATAGCAGTTCTCTAGCTGCTATTATTTATTAATGGAATAAACCCTGTGGGCTCTGCCAATATCTCAAAGTTACTTTTGTGACTTGTGTACCTTTATCTATTGTTACTGCCTTCTCTGTGATAGAGGGTGCTTTCAGGCGCCTTTTGAGGTTCCTTCAATCTCTATTCAACCTCAGTTCTTTAACACAGCTTTGCTGTCTTTGCTGTGACTCCTCATACATTCATGATCCCTTTGTCCTGTACTTTTTATTTCTGGTTGACGTTTTCTCTTTGGAGCGCTCCCTTTCTTATAGTCCCTTCATGCTCCGTGTCCGGCACCACAATAAAATCCCTGCGCATTTCTTTTCCCCACAGGCTGCCCTCTCCAAGCTTTGCACTACACACTGTTTTGTCTTTTTATTTTCTCATCCGCTTTTCAGTTCTAAGCCTGCAAATAACTCTGTCTTTCTGGTGCTACTGCTGTTTGTCTTCTAGGAGCCACACATAATTTATGCTGACAGCATTCATCTTGAAGCTACGCACTCCACGCATCTCTTGTCATCCTTCCGTTTGCTCACGGCTCTGCGGGTGAGAAGATTTACTTCTTTTCCGCCCCCCAGGGAAACCCTGTTTTTTTGGAAGCAAGACTGGTCTTTGACAGAAGACCTCATGGAGCTCGTGCTCCCAGGAGACGGGCAACCAAGCAAACAAGTAAATAAACAGACACATGCAAACTTTCTTCTAGGAGGTGTTTTAAGTTTCTTCTTTTCCTTTATTTACAGCATTCCAAGGTTGCAACAAAACCATTATCAACATATATAACAGAAAAGATGTGAACCTCCTTTTTCTGGGGCTTGCAAAGTTCCCTCGAGGCTCTTCACAGAGCTTATATAAGAGTTCTTCCAATGGCATAATATTCAAGTAAAAATGTGACACGAGGTTGTAATATCTTACGTTTATATGCAGCTATGTGGTGTGTAATGTAGGCAATGCTTGTTCCTCAATTATGTTTTTAAAAGTACATAACTTCTTTTGTCTTCGACAGACCATTCACCTGTGAAGTTTTATATTTAAACCCATCCATTTAGAGTTATGTCAATGGCTTTAAAACATTTATGTGGAAAAAATAGTCCCCTTTCATTAAGAGCATGGACTGTTCAGAGAGATTCCTCCTAGTCAAAAACCGCAGGAAACTGTCTTAAGGTATAGTGAATAAATGAATAAATGAGTAAATGCTAATATGCATGGAGTAAAGCTGCCCGTGCATTTCATTCTGATCTTTGGGGTAATTTAGAACCTGCTCTTTTTTCTTTTTGAGACAAACTGTCCATCAAGTTCAAATATACAATGGTTAATGTGGATAAAAGACCATCAGGCATTTATATGAAACTACAAGACATCTTTTCACTAGCCATCTCAATTTGGGATTTAAATCCAAACTCACCAAAGGAAATTTAAAAAAAACCCTATTAACACATTACACATTCTTTAAAGAAGAAAATCAGTATTTTACTTTTTTGACAGTTGAATGAAAGGGTTTAGACATATTTCAAATGGGGGAAAAAAGGCTTTAGTCCCTTTGTGGAATAGGAAGACAGACGTACTATACTGGGAAGACTGCACAGAAAACCGGGAGAGAAACCACAAAATATGTGGCCTCAGTCCCATCAGATCAGAGGATAGCAGCAGCTCGTCTGTTAATTTCTTTTCTCTCTGCCTGACTCACCTCCCACAAGCTTTGCAAGAGCAGGGAATCTAAAACCAGCTTCGGAGCAGTTGCTTTCTTGAGACATGTGCTAATTTTTGGGAGATGATTTTGAAGTTATAACATGGAGGAGATGACATATTACTTTAACCAGATTGCAAAACTGAAACACAACAGTGAGCCTCACATTAGTTAAATAAATAAGGAGGGTAAGCAGACAGGGGCAAGGGACTTGGAGAAGAGTCATTTTGTCATATACGGTGTGCCACATTGTACTTGCTGTTGGTGATACTGAATGAATATATATTTTAACAAATGTCCTTTTATGGGCACATGGAATATAGTAGGCATTCAACTATTTGTTGAATGAAAATACAATATATTATGTATATAGTGTATAATACCGTACTAATACAGTCTGTTATATAGAAAGAAAAACTTGGTTTGGTGTCATCAGAAACAGAGTTTACAACCAGTGCTTTTGACATTTTGGGCCAAATGCATCTTTGTTGTTGGGGCTTGAGTTGTGCATCGTAGGGTGTTTGGCAGCATCCTTGGCCTTTAGACCCACCAATGCCAGCAGCAATCCCCCTGTTGTGACAACCTCAAAGGTCACCAGGTGTTGGCAAATGTCCCCTGGATGGCATGTCTCCTGGTTGAGAACCACTGATGAGATGGAAGCTACAATTTGCACAATTGAGGTTTATCTACATGGTTTTCTATTCTTTGTCTTTTCAAGGCTAATTTGTGGTTAGGTAGGAGGGATGGGCTCATTTTAACCATTAGTAAATTAGTGTGTATATACTAGCTTTGCAGGGCTGCTGTAACAAAGTTTGACAAATTGGGTGGCTTCCACAACAGAAATGTGCTCTGGAAGCTGGAAGACTGAGATCAAGGTGTTGGCGGGGTTGGTTTCTTCTGAGTGCTGTGAGGGGGGGTCTCTAGTAGGCTTCTCTCCCAGCTTCTGGCAGCCTCGAGGACCCCTTTCCTCAGAGATGGTGTTCTCCCAGTGTCTTCACATTGTCTTCTTTTAATATGTGCCAGTCTCTGTGTACAAATTTCCCTTTTTTATAAGGATGCCAGCATGTCAGACAAGGCCCACCCTAATGACCTCATTTTAACTTGATCACTCTGTAAAGACCCTACCTCCAAATAAGGTCACATTCTGAGGCGCTGGGGGTTAAGATGCCAATTTATCTTTTCTAGGGGGGATGCAATTCAACTCATAACAGCATGATTCCAACTATTGTGCGTTTTGTTCCAGAAACGACTCTCTGGCATTTAACCATTAGCTGCTTTAACTTCTACTCTTTGGTTGATATGTCTGTCATGTCTCTGCTTCCTGGGGGACAAAACGGTATGATGTCTTTTGTGTGAATTTTTATGGCACCCAGAAGAGTGCTTGGCAAGGTTTTGTTTGAATGAAGAAGAAATGCTCCTTTCTGCAGAAGGGGACGTGGTTTGTCACTTTAGCTCTGACTGATGTCGATTCACATCAATGAACTTGTCTATTCTCTTCTTAAATCAAACCAACAGTATTCATTTGAGTATTCATTATTTTTTACTTTCATTTTCATTTTTAAAATAAGATTTTATTCATTTATTTGAGAGAGAGAGAGCACACAAGCAGGGTGAGGGGCAGAAGGAGAGGGAGAAGCAGACTCTGCTCTATAGGACGCCCAACGCGGGGCTCAATCCCAGGACCCTGGGATCATGACCTGGGCTGAAGGCAGGTGCTTAACTGACTGAGCCACCCAAGTGCTCCTCATTTTCATTTTTAATTGAAAAAATTAAATGCACAAACATTAATAAAATGAATAAGTAGAACACATTCAAATATAATATATAATCAAATCAATAATCAGGGTATATAATTGATAATCTCTCCAATTCTCTGGTCTTCTTCAAAGGTGATAATTGTCGACAGTTTCTTATATATTCTTCTAGAATATTCTTATATCTAGAAAACATGTTTATATTATTTTCTATGTCCTCTGATTTCTCCCTCTTCAATTCTAAACATGAACTGCTGCTTAGTCCCCCACGTCCCACATGAACACTATAAAAATAGAAAAAAACTAGATACGGATAACACATTCTCAAAGACAAAGATCCAGGCCTGTGATTTGTATAGGGATGAAATAAAAGCCATGAACTGAGGATTTGCATATAACCAAAAACTTGCTAAGAGCAATCTAAAGGCATGCTTTGGATCTGCCATGATCCAGAGCCACAAACATCACAGACTGCTGAGAATACAGTGAGAGCAGTGAGACTGGCTGCACAGATCCTCAGGAGGCCTGGATATAATTGCATGCTGATTGAGAATGCTGGACACTGTTGAGAAGTTCCTGAAGAGCCAAGAACAATGCCAGCAAGGCAGGCTCTTAGAGCCAGCATCATCTCTGGCTCATGTGTCCCCATAGAACTTGCCTGGAATAAGATGCTTTACAGTGAAAGATCCACGGTGCAGAAAGGACCTCCAAAACCCAAGAAAAGGAGGAGAAAAACCGCCAGAATTCTTAGTTCTAACTGAATTGGCACAAGTTGTGCAAACTGAAAACACTAATGAAAAGAAACCTGTAGCATCTGATTTAAGGTTCAAATGTGAATGTGGTGCCTTCATTTTCAAAGATGAAGAAACTGCTCTGGGATCTATTGAATAGATGCATTGAGTTATTTCTTGGTAGCGCAGAGTGGATTTGTGCTGAATCAGCCTCTTCTTACCATGTTCCTGTGCATGTTGTGGTAGGCATGAATTGGCAGTTGGCAGAAAGAGAATTCCCCGGGTCTGTATCCCTGGGAAAGCTGATTACAATTGACGTAAACAACCTCACAATCTAGGGAGACATTAGCTCGGTGTTTTAATTGACTTAGCTGGTGCTATCAAACCATACAAGTTTAAAGCTCAAAATAGAAGTACTGTGGGAAAAATAAAGTCTTTACTCTAGTAAGGTTTGTGGGAAGTTTTATCTAATAAGTAAAAAAAAAATTAAACGGGAGCAATGCTACATTTTATTGAATGTGAAGTTAAACATTACAAATAAGATATGTTGTCTTGGCACATTTTTATTAATTTTTTTCATGCATGTTATCCTAGACTGAGTAATTGTCAGCTTTGCTAGCCTGCAGTTTTGGAATACTAATGAGGAAGACTATTATTATTTTGCTTTCTTTCAAACATCATAATTTCTTAGGCTAAGCTTAAAATTTTTATGAGAAAGGGTTTATGGCAGGCTATTGATAATTCATGCCCGAAACAGCCTTAAAAGCACTAGACTATTTGAAGGTTTATCTTCTGAATTTTCTCCCCATAGCTTATCTAGAATTATCAGCACACAGAATCCCCCATGCTCAAAAGCTTTAAAATGAAAATACTTAGTGCCCATTCATAAGTTATTGAATTTTCTTTATCTTGTAGACTTCTAGAGGGGTGGTGGATTTGCAAGCAACAGTCCCTTAGCCTCTCACAGCCAGTTGAACATCCTACTAGGGTCACAGTGTTGAGAAAATGCCCACTGACAACAGCAATGGCTGCATCCGTGACTTGCCTAACTCAACTGATCGTCCTCTGTGATAACCTCAGAAAAAATGGGTGACTCATGTCTCTTGAGGAAGCAACTCCTGTCTGAGTTTTTGTGGGCAGAATTCTAAAGTGGGCTTTGAGACACATCCTCCCTGCTCTGCCCCAGCAGGTGAACCTATCCTATACAATCTCCTTGGCTTGATTGTGGGCAGGACCTGTGAATATGATGGGCTAGTAACTACCGTGATTATATTACATAAGACTTTGTCTTAGAATTCTAGAGGAGAGATTCAAAGCAAGAAACGCTATGTCCTACTGGCCTTGAAAATGTAGCCTGCCATAATGTAGGGAAGGCCACATGGCAGCAAACCATGCGTAGCCTCCAGGAGCTGAGAATGGGCCTCAGGTAGAAGCCAGAAATAAAGAGAATATCTCAGTTCTATCACCACAAGGAGCTGAATTCTGCCAACAACCAAGAAGCCTAGAAAACCCTAGGCCTCAGATAAAGTCCCACTCTGGCTGACAGTTTGCCACTTTGTGAGACCATAAACAGAGGACCCAACAGAAATGTGCTGGATTCCTGGCCCTAGGAAATTCTGAGGTAATAAAGTCATCCTCTTTTGAGCAGCTAGGTTTGTGATCATTTGTAACACAGCAATGGAAAACTAATACAAAGTATTCATATCTAGAAATCCAAATTCTTTCATATATTCTGAAAGTTTTCAGGTTACACATGCACAATGAAGGACACTGTCAGATAGACTATCTGCAATGAAATCTTGCTTAAGCAAAATGTTATCGGATACTAGTCTTCATTTTACCTAAGGAAATAAGAAGTTGAATGCCTAAAGCAGAACAATATAAGCATGACTCAGCACTGTGTAAAGCAGGACACTGATTGTCTCCATCTATTTGAAAGATCTCTAAGTGAAATACTTTTTTTCTGACTTTTTTACAAGTTATTTTTAATGGAAAAGAGAGAAGTGGAGATTAAGAAGAGGACGATCTCCTCATGTTGAAGACAAAATAATAGGAAAGATGTGCCTTTCAAGCAACTCTGGAGAAGATGACATTCCCATTCACAAGGACCTGGGGATAGGCTGGATGCTTGAGTTCTGGAGAGGGAGGCTTGGAGCATGTGCCCTCAGGTTTTGTATCATTCTCTGGCCTGGGCTCTTTGGGATGGGGTTAAACCTATATAAATGTCTGTGCTTAGATGGGGAGGAGACCAGCAGAAAATCAGGCATGTGTTCACCTAAATTCTTGGTAAAATACATTCACAAGATGTTATCTAGCAGTTTCTGTTTTGAACACGTCAATGTTACTTTCATGAGTACAGTGAGTCACCACCAGACTTGTCTAGTCTACCATCTTAGGTAATTAACTATCTTGTCAAGACCTCAATTTTTCTACCTGTCAGGTGTGGGATGGTCATGCTTACTATGTTGCTCCCAGAGCTCCTAAAGCAAATAGTGAAGGAACGGGTGGTGGGTAGGTGGGGAAAGAGTTGATCTGATTGATGGCCAGTGAGAAGTTGAAGGAAGCATCCATGATGCAGTAGTTGAACTTTGTATTTTGGCTGAGAAAACCATAAAGAGTTGAATGAGGAGACACACTTTTTGTAGGATGTGGTGCAAATAGAAAACAAGTGTTGGATGATTATAGCAGAGTAATGGCAAGATGTGACTCAGCAAATTACGGACAGGAAACTGGTTTCCTCCAGGTAACAATGTCTTTATCTGGTGGAAGATAGTGTTGGCAGAGGGGAAGAAGGCTCACTGGGGACATGAGGAAGGAATTGCTGCAATCAGTAAATATTTTGGTGACAGGGTCCTTCTGTGGATATTTATAAGGAAGGAAAGGTGAAGAAGCCTGGGCCACAGCCTAGTAATTAGAGAAGTACTCATTGTTTTGGAAAAAGGAAAGTGGTAATGATAAATGGAGATCTGCAAGGAGGATTAGAAACATGGAAAAAAATATGCTGTGATAATACAGGTTTGAGACCCTAGTGCTGGGCCTATTTTCCAAAGAGAAAATGGAGGTTAATCTAAGAAGAAAATTAGCAAGGTTAATGAAAAGAATTTGGTCAGTGAGGAAGGTTGCTTAATTAATATTTGCTAGCTGACTTTCTGAAGGACAAAGAACATAGGTGCAGCTTTTATAGGAGGTAAGAAGGTGGGGACACATTTGTGCTGAAGACAGGCTATGGGGCCAAATCTGCACATTTGGCCTTCCTCTACTCCTGGCTGCTTGTCTTTTTGGTGAGGAGATAAGACTGATAGCCAAATTATTTTGCTAGTCATAGAAACTAATATAAAAGACTTGTTGAAGAGGAAGTTAAAATGATTGTTGAAAACGAGGTTTGTGGGTAGAATTATCCATGTTAGTATCATCCTCCATCATCATTATCATTGGAAATTAGCTGACCCCCTTTTGTAAGAAAGATACATAGAAATACTCAAACCAGACTGGGGTGTGCATATCAGATATAAAGTATAATATGCAATACCCAGTTTTAGTCATTCTGATGACATTTTCTTGACACTTGAATAGGAGATAAAGAGAATTTTCCAAATATAGAATCATCAAAGAGTGGAATAAAAAGTTAAACATTCCAAAAAAGAGTGTGATTTTAGAAACAATTTTAGTCTAGTGCAAGTATTTAAGGGACTTTGAAAGCCAGGACCAATTAAAAAAAAAAAAAGAAGAAGTGAGGAAAGGAATGAAGACTGTACATTACATATATCCATAAATGTAAATAGTTACAGGGCATATTTCAACTTCCCATAATGTATTGTGTTGTTAAACAAATTTATTCATTTATTCTGTCTCATTTCTTCCTGTTCGATCAACTCATTAGTCTTTTTCTGGCTGTACTTCTCACCCAAGAGGTACTCCCATGACCAGGATGTCAACTTTATGATTATCTTAAAATTTCATGTTTCCACTTTGACCAGCCTCAGACCTGGGCCGCTCACACAATGTGCTTTCCCTTTTCTTCCTCCTACTCCGTAAAACCTTAGTAGGGAAAGACCCCAATCTGTGAGATGCTAGCTGACTTTAATGCCATATCCCTAAATGGCTTCTTCATGGATGTGCAACATCCTCTTTTTTTAAAAAATTTATTTATTTTATTTTTTATTTTTTATTATTATCTTTAAAGTTCCTAGCTCAGTTCTGAGAAAGTCTGTTCCAAAACTTTCTATGTTGCTTAGGTCCTCAGCCCCACTTCTACAGCCCAATCTCAGCAGAAGATGCTCCTTGCAGGTATCATTTATTAACTAGATGGAAGCTGGTTGTAAGGATAATTTCAAAGCTACCAGAAAGGTTGAAGATAATCTTCTCTACCTCTCAATTTACAGATAAAGAAACTGTGAGTTAATTCCCTGGGTAACATAGAACACTTTTGTTGAGAAAGAATTAATATTGTGGTCATTCCTACAGCTTGTTGGAATTGATAGCACTATATCAAAAAGCTGTTGTATTGACCTAGTAATTCATTTTCTGTACTACCTCTTAAATAGAGAAAATAGCAATAGTCCAGATTTTTTCCGTTCCCCAATTCCACCTCCTAATAAAAAATCACAATATTACTTCCAATATCTTGAATCCCAAGTTCTGCTCCCCAAATTTACTTTGCTGGTTGTTTGTTTTGAGATGATAAAATAGCATTCTAAAATCATGGTTTTAAAAATGCTTTCTACTGCCATGTACTATCCTATCCTGAAAAAAAAAAGAGTTTGAAAAGTGTTTTTGGGGTGCCTGGGTGGTTCAGTTGGTCAAGTGTCCAACTCTTGATTTTGCTCAGGTCATGATCTCAGGGTTGTGAGATTGAATCGGCACCTGTCACCTGGCTCCGTGCTCAGTCGGGAGTCTGCTGGAGATTCTCTCTTTCCCTCTCTCTCTGCTGCTCCCCCATTATCTCTCTAAAATAAATAAATAAATCTTGAAAAAAAAAG
The DNA here is from genome assembly GCF_002007445.2 of Ailuropoda melanoleuca. NCBI lineage: Eukaryota > Metazoa > Chordata > Mammalia > Carnivora > Ursidae > Ailuropoda > Ailuropoda melanoleuca. Next base: position 91,872,210 of record NC_048222.1, on the reverse strand, counting down.
TGCTTTTAAATATCTGATTATTGGCTGTTAGGCTCTCATTTGATTCCAAAAAAAGCAGAACTTGGATCAGTGGGTAAAAGATACAGGGATACCCCTTTAAGCTCAATACTCAATCAGTCGGCAACTATTTCTGGCACCTACTATATACCAGCGTTATTCCAGAAGCTGGGAATACAGTGGTAATAAAATACAGTCCCTATTTTCTTGGAGCTTATTTTCTGCACTGCATCAGATAATCAATGAAAACTGAAGTAGATCTATAGTTAGTTTAATGTCCGGTGACAGTAAGTATTGTGAAGAAAAATAAAGATGGGTAAGAGAATAGAGAGTGACTGGTGAGCCTCTCTGAGAAGGTGACATTCAAGCAGACACTTGAATGTAGTTAGGGAGCAAGTCATGCAAAGGCCTGCAGGGATGTCGTTCTCATCAGGCATTGGGAAGGGCAAGTAGTCTTAATTTGGGAGTATAAGAAATTGTCTTCTTTGTGATTTTTTTGGTTTGCCATCCTAGAACTGTTTAGTGTCTGGATTACCTTCCAGAGAGTTTAAGAAGATATTCCTGCGTTATTAGGTGGTTGAAACTAGTCAACCTTGAGATTTTTTTTCCAGCTTCAAGATTCTGTATATTTACCTGACAAAACCATATGGCTTAGAACTTAAAATAAGAAAAACTTAGGAGAACAAAAGATGCAAAAATGTCTTTGGAGGGAGTGAACAATAAATCTATAGGTTGGAGACTATTTATGTACGACCTTGCTCCTTGTTGACATTCCCATTTGGGGATCAAATACAGCTAAATATAAAATAGGATGGGGGCGTGGTGAATCAGAAGTTAAAGTCATTTAGGTCATTCAGTTATGCACAGATGCATAACTACTAGCCAACAGATTCAGAAATCATAGGAAATGACTTATAAGAGCTGATACCAGGCTTTGTATGGGAAGTAATTTTGTAAGAAACAATTGTTTATAACTCTTGCATGATGCATCATTTTAAATTAGAAAGCCAGAAATGGTTGAGGAAGTATTTATAAATTTCTTTGAGCTCTTCTGAAGACAAGCTTTGCCACAGATTTTCATTTTTATTTCATTAAAATTTTTACTTTAATTTTTTAAAAGTCAGGCGGCACATAAAGATGATTAGAATCACAATTCATTTACTGTTGGAGCTTAAAAAAATGGACTTATCTATGTTTTTGTGTTTGAGCCTTACAAAAGGAAATAAACTTGAAAAATTAAATTGAAGGATGTTGATATTGCCTAGAAAACTTTAGAATTATAACATTTTATCTTTTGGAGTAGAAAGTACATGCCATTAGTGATAGGTAAAAATGGGAGCGTATTTTAGCATCAGAACTTGGCATTAAAAATAGACTTACATGGCCAATATTTGTACTTCATGCCTTAACTTAAATTAGTAGTTTTGCAAACCAGAAAGAGCTCTATTTTTTTTTCATGCACGTGTGTCTCCTTTCTCCCTCTAAATTGAACACCTATCAAAATCAGTGAAAACTATACACAGAAATTGGGAAGTACACATGGTGGGAGGGAGAATAGAGACCAGTAGAAATTACAGAGAAGGAAAATTGAGTGCCAAAAGGGGAAAATATTTGTGAAGCATCACATTGTCAGTCAAAAGAAAGTGCCAGGAATTGAACACACAAGAGTTTCTCGTCTCTGGGCCAACTCCAAGCTAATGCTCCCCCTTAACTGACATTTATGGAGAACAGATGTGGTGCCACTGTGGTGTATGTGAAATTAGTTCTGCCTACTTCTTTTCTGAACACATATGTGTATTACACATGTATATTTAACTAAAGAAGGACCATATTTTGCCAAGTTCTCATCCAACATATTTTTTAGTAGCTTAGGGGATGACTGGAAGAACTTGGGAATGAGGCCAAGGGGTGATAAATGAGAGGGGTCAGGCCAAAATGGAGGTGGGGAGATGTCATGCTTTTAACACACATGGTTGATAGCATTGTTCCTGCTTTGCATTTGTGTTTTCAAAGGAAGATACAATTCAGGGAGATCAATGAACCTGAATTGTATGAAATATAAAAGATTACAGAAGAGAAACAGCTGCTCAAAGCCAAGTTTCCTTTCAGGACATGTCTTTCATGGAGACCACAGGCCTTCAGTCTAATGAAGAGTGAGAACAATTTGAACAGCAAGTGAAATAAAACAATTAACAGAGCCACATGGGGCCAGGCATTATAGGTTAGGGAAGAATACTGTGCTTAGGGATAGCAATTCACAAAATGATATGTATATCATCCCACTTTTAGTTTGCGTAGGCTTGTTTCTTGTTTCCTGTAATAGGCTTGGGCACAGGAAACTTGTGAAATTTAGGAGAACCTGGGGGAAAAACTCATCTTGAGAACTCATCTCAAATTCACCCAAGAAGACTGGCACTTAGATACCATTGACAAGTTGAAGCTGGGGATAAGTAAAGAATGTTTGTCATGTTTTCAAGGAATTTCTGACCTTCTAGCATTTGCACAGGCTGTTCCCTCTGTAAGGAAAACTTGTGCATACCACCTCAGTTGCCTAACCCTTATTTACCTTTCAGATGTTGCTCTGGATGTTTTTCCTAGAAAGCCTTCTCTGACCCCCAAACTGGGTCAAGTATCTTGTATTTGTATATATGTAGCTCTTGTACTTACCGTAGCTCTTGTTGATCTCCTTGAAGACAGGAATGACTGTAACCTAACACCCAGCATCGTGCCTCCAAACCTGGAAGTCTTCAGATTCGCTGGAGCTCAGGGTCAAGGGGAAGGGTAGGGAAAACATGAAAGCTGTTCGAAGGGGTCCAATTATGAAGGATCTTAAAAACTCACTTAAGGAGTTTCTGATTGTAGCCCAAACATCTACTCAGTGTAAAGCAGAGCTCGTCAACATCTTAAAGCATGTTGTAATTTAGCCAAAGCAGAAATAAAAAAAAAATAAAATATATTTTATAGCAGATATCAGAAACCTGAGGGGCCCCATTTAGTTTTACTGGCACTTTACCTTTTCAGGCATTTACATTGACATTTTATGGGACAAGGGCCAGCTGTTGTTCGTTCTCATAAAATGGACCCTTAGGTGCTTGAGAGATGGAGACTGTGGTGCCGAGGTGTGGACTTGCTCTGCAGAACACCCTGTCCTGTCATTTCGTTCTTCACTGCATGTTCTTGGAGCAGGGGACTCCAAGGCAGGGGGCACTATTTACCTTAAGGGTTCCCTTGGCCTTGCCCCTGTCAACACATTCATATGGACTCAAGTATCTGCGCTCAGAGGTTCACTGCTAAAACACCCACTTCACTGAATGATGACAACTCTCCCTGTTCGCATACGATGTAAAAAACTGCAGCTGAAAAGTTGTCCTTCTCTGCTTTAGGCTCCCCTATGAAAGTAACCATCTGACGACCTTCTGAAAACTTTGTCGTGTTTCTGTTTTAAAGAACAAAGACATTTCTTTGACTTCTGGGATTCTAAGCCATGTGTATCCCTATCCCTTTTGTTTATCTCAGTCTCAAATGCTAAGCAGTGTCACTTTGGTTTTAATTCTCATAGGATTTGTAATCTTGTCTGGTAGGTTTTATAGGCAGCAAATTATGGCCAGCTCTATAATTTCCTTAAAAGGATATGATTGTCTCTTAAAAGGTTCTTACTACTGTGGCTCAGGACCATTGAATTAGCCATAAATCTTATGCACCCTTTAGATGACAACGTACAACAACAATACAGTTGGTAGGGAACAATAGCCCATAAAGGGTAAGTAATACTGGAACCCTGCTGGCCTTGACATTCTGACAGGGCAGGATACCCTGAGGAAGCCCAGATGGAGCCAACCTTTACTGGTGTGTAGGCAGGAAAGGAAAGCAGGAATGGCAGTCTGAAGGAGCCATTTCATATACGACAAGAAATATTAGGGAGGAATAAATAGTCTTGAGTCCAACTTGTAAAGTCACGGGTGAGATCACCTCATTTATGGCAAGTGTAGGATTGAATTTGCACTTCATTCTTTGATGATTTTTAAGAGAATGTAAAATACTGTACATATAAATTTTAAAAAAGCAATTAGATTATCACATTTTGTAAAATGTAAAGGCTAAATTGAGACTAACACACATAGTATTTTGAAAAGAGTTATTTTATAAAGTCTAATTTTGAACTTTAAGATGACTTTTAAATGAACTTTAACCTCAAAAATATTTAAATGGGAGAACAATGATTATAAAATAGAGGTGGATAAAGACATCTTCTATTCTTAAGATTGAGCTTTTTCCCCAAATTAAGACTCTTAGGAGAACTATTAATTTTTTTAACACCACTGTTACACACTATTTACAATCAATTCAGCACTGTGTTAAATTGAGATCCAGTAGTAAAGGGAATTCATTTGTCTGCCTACAGGTTAAACCTTCATCAATGGACTTAGGCACTGGAGTGGATTGTGTCCCTTGTATTAGTTTCTTGTGACTGCCGTAACAAATTTTCACAAACATAACAGGAATTTCTTCTCTCACAGTTCTGGAGGCCAGAAGTCTGAAATCAAGGTGTTGGCAGAGCCGCACTCTCCTCTGAAGGCTGTAGGGAAGAATCCTTCCTCGCCTCTCTAGCTGTTGGTGGCTCCTGGCCTTCCTTAGTTTGAGGTAATGTAACTAATCTGCCTTCGCATGATCTTTTCCCTCTGTCTGTATCCTTTTCTGACTCTTGCAAGGACATTTTTATTGGGTTTAGGGTTAACCCTAGTCCAGTGTGATTTTGTCTTGATCCTTAACTGATTACATCTGCAGAGATCCCATTTCCAAATAAGGTCACAGTGTGAGGTTCTGGGTGGACAAGAATTTTGAGGACAAACTAAGGATATACTGTATGGTGACTAACGTAACATAATAAAAAATTATTATAAAAAAAATAATTTTGAGGACAATACTATCCAACCCATCATAATAACCATAGATTAAATCTGTCAAAAGGGAAATTAGAATCTTTTGGAGGGCTGTAGAGTTTCAGGACTACAGGTCACTGTTTAATAAATATTCACCCCATCATACTTGAGGGGTTCTCAGGATCAGGAGGAAAATCAGTTTTGTTTTTTTTTTCTTTTTTTTATAATAATATTTTTTTATTATATTATGTTAGTCACCATAGAGTACATCCCTGGTTTCTGATGTAAAGTTCCATGATTCCTTACTTGCATATAACACCCAGTGCACCATGCAATACGTGCCCTCCTTACTACCCATCACCTGCCTATTCCATTCCCCCACCCCCCTCCCCTCTGAAGCCCGCAGTTTGTTTCTCAGAGTCCATAGTCTCTCATGCTTCATTCCCCCTTCTGATTACCCCCCTTTCTTTATCCCCTTCTTCTCCTGCGGATCTCAATTTTGAAGTGCAAATATTAAAAACTTTAGAAACAAACATTCCCTAAGGTAATAGATGCCCCAAATCTCTAAAATTATACCAGAACTTATTCATAAAGAGATCATATACACATATTTATTTTTCCTATTGACTTTTTGATGGATCTTTATGTGAATTTTTAATTTTGATTTTAGGGAGACTTTGAAGCAGATGTTTGAAGCCTTTTTCTGTACTTAAGAAGATGGAGTAGAAAAATGACCCTGTGCAGATTTTAGCTTATACCTATGTCTGACCATCTGAATGTTTTTCAAAACAATTATCAAAGTAGATAAGACTATTTATACGGTTCTTAAATACTATATTCTATTCCTTAATACAGTTTGAATAGCACACTAGTATTTTCTAATGTTGATGTTTAAAAAATATTTTATAATTATTATAAGTGTACTACACAGTGTCCAGAGCCATAAGTATATTTTCCAAAGAGGAATGTTGGTAATTTCGGTCCTGTAGTTTGTTAGTGCAGTCTGTGTATGTCATAGAGATCTTTATGAGGTCAGGAATGTCTGATCTGTGAGTTTATTTTCATACTCATTTTTATCTCTTCACTTACTGTTGCCCTCACTTGGTTCCATTGAATTACTACCAACCCACATGGATGGTCTTTATTTAGGTAATTGATAATTGTGTAGTTAACAAAACAGAAAATTGTTTACAAGTTCTGTTCTGATGAATTCTAATATGCTGTCTGTGTGAGAGTGTATAAGGATGGGTCATCATTTTTGCTGTATTTCTCAGATTGTCAGAATATTTCTCAGACATCAGAACTGAATACACTATCATTCCTAAATATTAAATTTAGGTACAGGTTTGTACCTAAAATAAATCTTTGTATTTCTATAAAACTTTCAAACTACTTTGCTACCTCTGTCCATGAACAGAAGGAAATGGTGAGCTCTGTGTGCCTTGTATATTCTGGTATCCTACACAGTGCTGAACATAAGAGTTTTATGACAAATGCACAGTCTTTCAATACTTGATGAATGAAAATCAGAAACATCGTTTTAGACAGTGCAAGCACACAGGCATCAATGGATAGTGATGAGTTTGAAATCTCTCAGAAAGGAACCCTCTCCTTCAGTCTGCTGAATGGAAGCAATGAGGAAAAGCCAGTGGCGGGCTCAAGCTCTGATTTAGGACTAGGATTGCCAGGACCTGCATCCCGTAGAGGACAACGTTTCGGACTCCCAGAAAAAGCACCAACAGTCGGCAGTGGGTGATTTCTGGTCACGAATGAACTTCTTTATGTGTTCTGTGGGAAGAAAGCCCACTTCGGAGACCGGAAGCCCACGCCTGCTACGGGGTCTTGGAGGGCAGCCCTCTTGCGCTAACTTGAGCGCGGTGCACACACGCCCGTGGAATTCCCCCCCGTGGGGCTAGCGGTGTCGGCCGTGGTGCAGCCAAAACCGCTTACGCTCCGTGCAGTGAGCTCTGATGAGTCTTAGATCCTGGCTGTGTTCCCTACAAATGGCACGATCTTTGCGTTTTAGGGGTTGGGGCCTTGATTGCCAAGGCATGTCCAGAGGTTTGGGGATTCAGTGTGGGTGTGGCACGGAGGGCGCCAGAATCCAGGCAACTATCTCACAGCCAGGACCAGAGAGGCTGAGGGAAGACGCAGAATTTATTTGGTGAGGTGTGTTATTAAAAGCCCTGGGCAGGGAGTCAGAACACCTGTGGCACCGACCGCCCTGATGCTTCTACTTAGGAGCTGTGATTTTTTGCAAACCGCATGTGAATGTTCTGAGCTTCAGGTTTTGGGTCTGAAAGTCAGATCTGGGGGCATTAAGTGAGATGGATTCTGCATTTCTGAGATGCTGCATTTACAGTATGAAAAGTCCTCTGTTGCCTCCCAAGGGGTGCATTGAGCACCTGGAAAGGGGTAGCGAACTATTTCTTCATGATAGACTTCCTAGTGTAGCAGAAAGAGGGGAAAGCCCCATTCAAGCTGCATTCTCTATGCAATAGATTTGCTTGCCTAACCTGACGCCGGAATGTAGCCTCTGCATCACCGGTGACAGTTCAGCGCTGGCAGGAGATCTCTATCAGCCACTTCTTTTCACCACTTGGCATCCTTTGACCTCCTGTTTCTGGATCCTTCCCCTGCCGGTGTTGTTCCAGCTGCCACTGTGGCAACCAGCTCTGCACAGACTTGTTGGACTCTCGGGACTCAGTTAATGTGGTTCTCTTGCTCCTGCTGAGGTTCAGTGGTTTCACGCCCGTGGATGTTTGGGGCTAGCTTGTGTCCATTCAAGCACTCTATTCTTTCCTGTTTCATTATCAGTGTATCAGAGGAATGACCACCCACCAAAGCTAAATTCTCATGATGCTATGCCGCGAGGAGACAACAGATTCTGATCTCACTAATTCTAATGGTACAGTATTTAGGAACAAGTTTCCTTCATTGCGACATTTATTCTTATATCCAGGTATCCCTTACTTTTCGAAAGACCGCATTAGGCCCCTTTGCTTTTGTGAAAGACCTCTCTTGGTACCTGTTTTCATTAACTGAAAAAAATCCGAGGAGGATTTTTGCTTTTATGAAAAAGGCAAAGAGTGAAAATAGAGTTGACGTTTGTTTCCCAGTGAGTCATTAGGGAGGCAGCGTGCACCCGAGAGTGTGGAAAGCGCGGCCGGCAAGCTCCTTCCCTGGGAGTTACACTCTGCGTCAAGCCGCCAGAGCTTTGAATCCTGTCTGTGAGCATCTGTGCTTTATCTCAATTTAGTTCGTGCATCCGTTAGCAAGATGTCTCCTAAGGTATCGGAAAAGCTTAAAAGAGGTTACTTCTTGAATCTGGCAATGCTGGAAACATTTTCCATGTGAATGAATGATCAGTGCGTCTTTGTTTCAGGTCAGTTTGGTTCATGAAATCATTCACAGGAACGCTCTACTTCCGGAGAGTGGGAGGAAATTGCAGTTAGGATAATGCCAGTGTAAGCAACTTGATTTCATTTTGGGTATTGGATGTTAATATTATGTTAATAAAATAATATAATATTTGTATTTTAACATAGCTATGTTTGTCAATGGCTCTGTGGGGCTTTGTACAAATTCGGGGTAAGGTGGAATTGTTGAAGACCAGGCCTAGTAGTGTTCCCCCCGGACCCCGTCGATGAATACAGCGGTCACTGCCAAGATAGGTAACATCGGTGCATGGACGAGGGCAAATGCAAATCTAGAGAGAGAGAGAGAAACAATCGTAGGAAGGAAGAAATATTTGTACAGAAATAATTAGAAATCAGAGGACTTTATTATATTGAAATAAACTTTGTATAACATCAAGAAAATTAAAAATAATGTGACCATTTTCCCTGTGATCTGTACACAGTCACAGGACATAAAGCATTACTAAACTCATATAACAGAGTAAAGCAAAAACACCTAAAGACTTGGAAAAGACAATCTAATCTAAGGTTATCCGAGATCGAGTGAATCCCTGTCCACTCATGATTCAGCCTACCTCGAGAAAGACTTACTGAACCCCTACCACATACAACAGGTAAAGCTACAGAGAATGGGTGATGCAGATTAAATAAAGAATTGCAGACCTCAGCAGATTCACACTTTGAAGGTAAGACAAGCAAAAAATATTTCAAATCCTAGGTAGAGTATGGTAAGCACACAAGAGACACAAATACAGTTTTATTTAACGTCCAAGTTAGATTAAATCAATTTTGGTTGGGGATCAAATAGGACTTCGTCATAGACAACAGCCCCCCTCCCCCACCCTGCCACATTCGCACACATATTAATAGTTATTGCCAAGAAACATATGGAAACACATTTAACCTCACTAATAATTGAAGTAATATGAATTAAAAGAAATGTAGCGGGAAGAATTTTTTTTAAACGCTTAAATTTATCTCTCCCTATGTCAGGTTTCTGTCCCAGTAAGGCCTACTTTGGCCACCCATATAAAATGAGTCCACATTACTCTCTTTTTCCTTACCCTAAATTACTTTCTTCACAGTCCAACACTATAAGGAATTGTATATACATACTATATAGATATACTACACTTCATGTATATTATATATCATATTTATAATATTAAATTATTAAATATTTAATTATTAATATAATAATAAACAAATAATTTTGTTTATTCCATGGATAAAATAAGCTATAAACAAAGAAATAATAATAATGTTTATCTCGTCTGTGAAATGTGAGCTCAATAAGGGGAAGGACTTCAATGTATTCCATTCACTGCTGTATCCGTAGCTCCTAGAGCAAACCTGGCAGAAGGTAGATGCTTAATAAATTTCTGGAATGTATGAAAAAATTGAATGACTGAAAGCAAGTCTTCAATTTTTTTCCTCCATGTGGAGACCCAAAAAATCATAAGACCTCAAGATTAGAAATCCAATTAGTGGGAAAAGGATTCTTGCTTAGATCTCTGGCATTTTCTAAGCGCTAATTATCAGAACAAGGGCACAGAGGGTTCTTGGGCAGTGGCCTGAGAAGTAAGAAAATGATACTCTGCTTCTCACTCAGTATTATTCCTGAGGAACGTTCTCCTCAGAAACCTTCCAGGGAGGAGGGTGCTGCCCTCAGAAGAGGACTCAGGCATTTCTCAAAGCTGCTAAGACACTATCTGGATCATTAAAGCCTCCAACATGCAACCCTTCCAACAACAGGTATGTTTTTCACTATCAAACTGGCTACGGTTATTTTAACAATGCCCACGTATGAGCCAGTAGACAGCACCATACTTGGCTGGTGGGAGTGTAACTTGGTTGGCCTAGAGTTTTAAAAGTATCATTTTATAACATTTATCAAACATCAATACTTTGCATTTTAGAAATTCCTTTTTCAGGAATGTATGCTTGTCAGGAATCTGAGAAGGCAGTGTTGTGAAATGGTTATAAGCAGAGACTTTGTAGGTCAGAGGAACTGAGTCTGAGCCCTGCCTTTTGCACTTACCAGTTGGCAAGAGGCAAGTGACTCACCTTCTCTTGGCTGTTCTCTCCTCATATATGGAATGGGACTCATGATAATGAGGGTTAAATGAGGTAATGCAGGTATTTACACAGTGACAGGCCCAGAGTAAGCAGTAAATAAATGATGGCGATTATACACAAAGATATTAATTTCAGTATTATTTATAGTTGTGGGAAATTAGAATCAAACTAAATATTAAGTAGTAGGGAACAGGGTAAATACCTTTTGTCATTCATGCTATGGAAAACTATAAAGCAATTAATAGTAATATTTTAAGAATATTTAGTGACATAAAAATGTCCAATGGGGGGGCAAACCTAACATGTGTTCCATGCTTACTATATGATAGCTTATGTTGGTTTTAATATTTTTGAAAAATCAACACAATAAATCTACCATATAGGTACAGTTTTCTCTTTATAATTAAAGAACCTGAGCCCATTGAGATTACATAGTTGATAATTGGCAGAATTTGTTGTTGAACTGTACTTATAGAGAAAACAGATTGGAATTTTGTATCTATATGTATCTATATATGTATAAATATATATATATCTTTATGTGTATAGGTATGTATGTATATGCATGTGTGTGTGTGTGTATAAATATATGTATATATATCAATATGTGAACAAAGTTCTGGATGCTGAGATTTCAGGCAAGTTAAATTTTTTTTTCTTGAAGAGGGAAAGAGGGAGGAGAAGAGGGAGAGAAAGAATCCCAAGCAGACTCCACGCCCAGTGTGGAACCTGAAGCGGGACTCCATTTCACAACCCTGAGATCATGACCTGAGAGAAAATCAAGAGTCAGACACGTAACTGACTGAGCCACAGAGGCACCCCAAATTTAATTATTTTAAAAATGCTTTTGTATTTTCCAAATTTTATGCAGTAGATTTATATTAGTTTTGATAAAAGAAAAAATATGAATAGGTCAAAGTAATAGAAAAGCCTTTTTTAAAGGAGGTAGTATGGAGAGACTGACAGGAGAGAACATGGAAAACACAGAAAAGTTGGGAATCCCCAGTGTATCTGGTTAATCAGAGGAGTCTCGTGTTACTCGATCAGCGTGTAAGTAGAGGTAGAGGGGCTTTGAGTGCCTTTCTCAAGTTTATGCACAAATAGTTCAGTTAAATATTTTCAAGGAGAAGAGTAATTTTCTCTGAGGTTAATCTGATACAGGTTATAGAGAATGACTTTCATTTTGTCTATATTGGGTTTGAGGTTTCAGGATGACATATAGAGCATTTATAAGGAAAGTGGAAATACCGGGGAAAGTAGCTTTTGATAAAGAGGAACAACTGAAGTTATTGTTGAAATGTAGTGAGTGACTGCAATCTCTGAGTGAGAAAGAAATGCTTCTTGGTGAAAACATCAGTATTCAGGGGAAATGAAAAGGAAAATGAGTCAGAGAAGGAAACCTAAAAGTAACTTTCATGGGATCAAGAAAGATATTGTATTCGAGAAAATAAGGAAAACATAATATGCTGTTGAGAGGTCAAGGAGGATGAAGAATGAGAAAAGGTAATTGGATTTGGTGCTTAGGATTTATCCACAATTTCACAACGTTGGTGGCAACAGAAGCCGGGTTGGAAACTGTTAGATCGTGTGGATGTGAATCAAGGTTAAGAGGAGACTACTATTCAAGAGATTTGACGACTGGAAGGGTTATTTCTATGGTGAAGGGATAAGGGTGTGAGGTACAGGGAAATAAATCAGCAGTAAGGAAGTTGTATGAGGGAGAAAGGCAAAAAGGGCTGGAAAATTCCCAAGGGGTATTTCACAGAGTGAGATCAAAAGTGAATAGAGTGAGTGAACTTTGGCAAAGAGAAGAAGTATTATCTTTTCCCCCTCAGAGAGCAAAGAGAACAAGAAGAGGATTGCAAATACCCAGTGAGGTTTTATAGATACACTGAGAGATAGGAAAATTGAGGGACTCAATTTTCATAGGGTTTCATAGGGTCTCAATTTTCTTGGTCAAACGGGAAATGAGGTCATCTGTCTAGAATAAAAGATAATGGGTGGGATTGGTTACTTAAGGATAGCAAAAGGGATGTGTGAAAATCATTGTGGGAAGACGATGTAGTTCATCACACCAAGATAGATGAAACGATTTCTGGGTAGCAACGTGCCCATGTGATCTTGGAGAGCATGGTTTTCCAGTTCAGGCTAGTCAGTGTCTCTGGAAGCACTCAGGAGCCTGGGACCATGCTCAAGAAATAATATCACTAGGGAGCATTTATGGGGTGATCTGCAGTTTATAAAATGCATTTACACATGTCCTCTCATGCAGAGTAAACTGGTAGTTGGACTTGATCAAGACAGGCAAGGGGCAAGGCGGGAGTTTTCCTGTACTGTTAGGGTGGGCTGCCTTGAAATTGTTTCCCCCAAATGCACAGAAAGGCCAATGAAACCATGCCAGTGTGTGGGATGAGGAGACTAGGGATCATTATGGGGTTAAAGGGCATATTCTGTAGCAACAGCAGGAAGTGTGGGAAGTTAGGATTTTGTGGTCAGAGAGAATTGCATTTTGTTTTATGACATATATTACAGAAAAAAAAATCTCGCAGACTTCTAGCTAGTTAACTCAATTAATGAAATTTAAAAAAGACTTCTTTCATTGATTTCTGCAGATATTTTATCATATAATAAATTATTATATTTAGTCAGATTTATTTTTAGGCTTTGAAATATTATTAAAATATCTTTCAGTTTTTCTTTTATATAATAACCTGATATTTCTGGCTTCTCTCTTATCAAATAAATTATATCTGTAGGTACATCTTTATTTGAATAAATGCATGTCTATAGTTAGGTCTATGTCTGTATCGCTGTCTATATATCTATTTTTTGATTGATTGGTCTTGCATTAAACCTATACAATAACTTAGCTGACATTTCATTGTATATAACATTCATATCCAGAAATAAAGTATGCATTCTTTACTTCTCCAAATAAGAAAGAAAAATCCCTTAATATTTCAGGTCATATGAATCATGTTTGATGTGTGTATGTTTTTAAAAAATCTTAACACTTTATTAAGTTCTTAAAATAATTCTAGTAATTTATTTTATTTTCAAAGATCTTATTTATTTGAGAGAGAGAAAGAGAGCATGAGCGGGTGGGAGGGACAGAGAGAGAAGAAAAACAGACTCCCCGCTGAGCAGGGAGCCCGATGAGGGGCTCCATCCCAGGACCCTGAGATCATGACCTGAGCCAAATGAAGACACTTAACTGACTGAGCCACCCAGGTGCCCCTCTAGTAATTTGTTTTGGTTGATTTTGGGGGTTTTATAGATAAAATTGTAATAAAAATGATTGCTTTTCTCTCCATATTTACAGGATTTTAAAATTCATTTATTTTATAACCAGAACTTTCATTTCTTCATTTATTGCAAAACCAGAATTTTTAACACAATATTCATAAATTTAAGCTGACATTTTTATTTAAAAGAAATACCTTTAAAATGCCATTTCAGTATTTAACATAGGTATTCTTTATCATGTTACCGAACACTGGGAATGATGTTTTGGAACTTATTAGATAACTTCTCTGGCATAGTTCAGTAATTTTAGGAAGCCACTTCTAGCCAAGTAAAGCCTGCAAGACCACATGAGAGGAAAAACCTGAGTGACCTAGGCCTGTGTCTGCAGATCTGGCTTCTCTGCTCACCCTTACTTTGTTTCCACTACCCACCTCGTAAATAGTAATTCTCATGTTCTGGTTCCTCTTGGTACCAACTTTCTTTAGCACAATCTGCTATTGGCCATTATCCCAGCTCTAATCAGCAGCCTTTATTCACAGACTCTGCAATTGTTTCTTCTTAGTTCCTGTGCTCAGAAACAAACATGTCCGCAACCTCTTCTTCAGGGTCCTTGGAACACTCCCATCAGTCTTCTGCTCTCTGGGGCTTCTTGATGGGGCCTGGGCGAGTCTCAGTCTGTTCCTAAATTTTTTCAGCATCTACAAAATTTATCATATTTTTTTTCTTGTTGAGCTAAAGTGTTATTTAAAATTACTTCTTCATATTGGGAAATTCTTGAATTTCTGAGATAACCACACTTAGTTATAGTGGGTTATTTTATATAGCATAACTAAATTCTGTATGTTAGTCCATCATTTTAAAAATAGATTTTTCACACCTATGTTTATAAGTGAGATAGAGTGCTTTGGCATTAAACAGATTTGAGTGGGAAAGACCACATTCGTTTTGGAATATAAATTAAGTAATTTCAGAATTTTTCCCTAGGCTTTTAAATGTGAATTACAAGGAAATCATCAATTTGAAAGCTTGAAAGATTTCTCCATAGGGCTTGTCAGGTTTAACTGACCTCCTTCCGCAACTGTGGTTAAGAGTAGTTCTTGGTTGACTTTTTCACTTTGTTACTGAAATAGTTCCTTGAAAGGTTTCTAGCTTAATTCTGGAGATTTCATATTAAAATTTACCAGAAACTTCTTATTCTCATTTTGATTTTCAAATTTATTACATTTTTGTTCATATGCTTTAAATTTTAAATCTCAAGTTTTTTATAACTTTAGTTGAATTGTCTATTAAATAATAAGAGAATGAAAATTAAAAAATTATTTTTAATAAATATGTTTTAACAGCATTTGTTGTATTTATATTCAGTATTTTCATTTTTTTCTAAATATTCTGATTTTTCTTCAATTACTTTATCAGGAAATATTTCTAAACATTTATAAGTATTTTATTTTTAACTTATAAATTGATATATTGTAGTCAATGCATTAAAAGTAAGAATTAATATACCCGTAATTATTTTTAGTTAGACTTTTTTTGTGGCTTAGTAAATGGTTATATCATGAATATTGATGTACCCTTGAAAATAAGATGTGTATTGTATATATATTATAGTATAAATAAAATTGCGATAAAGTATTCTTTTATAAGCATATAGAGTATACATTTAATAAAGTATAAAATAGTACTCATGAAACACCACACATTTTCTTCTTTGATGAGAATTGCTTAAAAACTGTGTAAAACGTATCACTCTGTATGGAAAACCCAAAGGAATCCACTCCCAAACTATTAGAAGTTATAGAACAATTCAGTAAGGT